>NC_081428.1:11723613-12029575 GCF_949786415.1 Peromyscus eremicus
CACAATGGTAAGTTCCTAATGATGGGGGACTTTTGCATAGCTCTGAACCACTGAATTTGAATGAATAGTGGACATGCAAAGAGAAATGATTGTAGAGAATTCCACTGAGATAGTCACTTTATTTTTTTTAGGTGAGAGGTTGATAGACGATGTCTTAGTAAAAACCATACTTTTTTGTGTTGAAGTTTCATCCTTTTCTGGTGTTTCTACCCTTTAGAGTTACAAAAGTAATCAATATGATTATTCTTGACCTAATAGTATTTTAAAATTAATATATGTGTGACTTTCATATCATTTTAGCAGTTTGGTTGGTCCAGAATTTATTTATTCATCATCAAACCTGCTCTCAGCTCATTATTTCTGCTTATTTCCTGGTTCTACTCTCGCAGATAACAATTCACACAAAGAAACACTGGTTCTAGTAGGCCACCACACACAAAAAAACCACCACACATATAGAAACATAGCAAGACAGTCAGACTTGTGACTCATGTATCAGAGACAACAATTTAAAGGAGGGGAAATTTGCTTTGGCTCAACATTTCTAAGAGACACACACCCACTGAAATTTTTCATCATATCTTATGACAGAGACACTAGCCTTTATAGTTGACCTGGTCTTATTTTTTCTTAGGTTTAATGGAGAAGTTTCACTTACTTGGCTGGCTCTATTTAGTTCAGATACAGAGAAAGACAGAAGCATCATGGAGATGGGCTCTGTAGCCATCTGCTTGCCTCATGACTTCCAGAAAGCAAAGATACAGACAGGAAGGATAAATAGCAAGACAGAGTACTCAAGGATACCTTGGAGTAATCTGTAGCTCCACCTTCTAAATTTCCAGCAACCTCTACCCCAAATAACATTGTAATCAGGGCACCAAACAGTCACCACATGAATCTACTGGGTTTTTCATATTCAAATCATAACATATGCCAACACACACATACAACACACATAGACCTACAGACATACACACCAAGTTTATACAACACATGCACTTATTCAGACATACTACTAATCAAAGAGCACATAAACAGATTTATTTGTGGCACTAGCAAACGAAAATAAAAGTGGGAAAGATCTGACACGAACATGTGTTAAATGTGTAACAGTCTTTATTTTCGTATACATACTTTAAAATTATTTGACAATGTAAGATTTTTCTCACATTTTTAAAAGAAATGTTATCTCTCCCCTTGCATGCACTGATGTCTTTATCTCAGTCTTTCATGTATTATAAACTGAAACTCTAGTGTGGATAGTATTCTAAAATAGATGCTGAAACTAAGTTAGTGGCCTTCTTTCAACAATGGTATTTTTTTTTCACAAATTATCAATTTGTTCATTAGCTCTAGATTAGAAGATACACCCATAAAGTATCATCAGATAATAGACAACATATGAGCTGTACAAGGACAACAAAGTTATGGATCATGGGATAGGAAGGAAGCCTAGGAAGCTTTGACCCTACACAAAGAACTATAGGTGTCTAAGGAATTCTGAGGGTGGGAGAAATAGTCTTCCCCAGGGAAGAGCACAGCAACTGGTTCTTTAATCCAAGTGGTCAGCTCTGAAAACATACATAAAGTTAATATTTCACAGACTAAGCAGGTTGTATTACTGTTTTAGGTACGTGTGTGTACTCGAGAGAGTGTATTTATGTATGCATGCAACAACAATTGATGAAAATAGAGGTCATGAATTTGAAAGAGAGCAAGAAGGAATCTATGTGAGAATTTGGGAGGAGGAAAGGAAATGAGAAATGGATATAATTATAACCTCAAAAACTAAAAATAAATAAAATGACTTTTCAAGTAATTAAGTAAAATGAAGAAGATAAGATCAAGAATAAAGTCTCAAGACATGTACCTCAAAGTCTCTCATGTGATGTTACAAGAGATGTATTTTGAAAATATCAAAGTTTACATACTGTCAACTGGTGGAGAATTATCAATAGTCTAGTTGGATTTAAAATGTAGAAGTCTTTCACCTAGAAGTCAGCCTCCCTCAAAATATGTGTGATTTATGTGATGTGACAAATGAACTGGTCATAGATATTTTTAGGTTTAGATGTACTTAACCTTCCATCTCTCTATGCATCCATCTATGCGCCCCCCTCTATCCACCCACCCATCCACCCATCCATTCATCTATAGTTGAGCACTTACATCAAGTTTTACTTCAAGGTCAATATCACGTGGCTTTCTAAAGCCATCTTTTGATAAAATAATATTTTATTGTGAAAGGCCAAACAGAAGCCAAGTTTTTCTCCAGAAGGACCAAGCAGATACTGCAAATTAAATATCATTATTATGTTCACCACATTAAGAAATGTTTTCCTTTATTTTTTTCAATCTTAGCACCTCTCCTATTTGTTGTATCCTGATTTTGATAATAATATTTTTCTGCACAGGGTATTTCTCGGCAAGGTTAAATTATAGGGAAAGTATTGCTCATTCTCAAGTGACACTTTGAGGCAGGACTGGAGGATACTCAGGAGTGGTGGGAACTATGTCAAATGGAGAGTACAGTCCTGTGTTTGGATAGCTGCATCATGAATCCAGCTGATTACTGTTATACAGGAATATGAACTCAGTGGTTCCCGACGATCCAATTTATTTTTTCAGCAGAGACCAAAAAGATGGATTTTTATGTGAAAGTCCCTGTTTTAAATGTTGGTGTTATATTTTCTATAGCACAAGAGCCAAATAAAACATATTGTGAGCCAGTTTGCAAGAGATAGATCTGAAGCCCAATTGCCCACCAGTCTGCTTGGGAGTTGATTCTCCTGAAGGACTTGCAGGTCCTGACAGAACCTAGAACCTTGGTGGACTCTTCTGGCCTTCTGATCTCCTAGTTCTCACACCACACAAGGTTTTAGTAAATACCTTCTCTACCACACCATGGGTTACACAAGAGACAGTTTTTTTTTGTGTTTCACAAGAAAATTACACAGTGACTGAGGCATGCCAAGGGTTGTGAATAAGCCTCACCATTCCAGTTTGCTCTTTCCTTGTTAGCAGTACATCTGTAAGGCATAGTTATGACACTTCTTGCAGTGTGTTTTAAGAGGTACTCCAATGTGAATATTGACATACTGGGATTTTGTCATTATTTTCCTTTTAAAAAAGATGTTTATTTTGTCTTTTTGTGCATCTGGGCTTGAACCCAGGACTGCACTTGCATACTAGATAAGTACTCTGTCACTGAGTGACACCAACAGCTCAAATGTTTTTGGGTTACGTGGACAATCTATCAGAAAAAGAATTATTTCTTTCTTCCTTTCTTTCTTCCTTCCTTCCTCCCTCCCTCCCTCTCTCTCTCTCTCTCTCTCTCTCTCTCTCTCTCTCTCTCTCTCTTTCTTTCTGCTTTTTTTTTTTTTTTTAAAAAAACAGGGTTTCTTTGTGTAACAGCCCTAGCTGTCCTGGAACTAGCTCTGTAGACCAGGCTGGACTTGAATTCACAGAGCTCTGCCTGCCTCTGCCTCCCAAATGCTGGGATTAAAGGCACATGCCACCACTGCCCAGCTGAAAGAATGATTTCTTTACCATTAGTAGTGAAGCAAGATTTTGAGCAGAAACTAATTGCCAAACTGCTACAAGGCAAGTAATAGTGACTGAACCCATTCTAAATGCCACAAATCTGTAGATGTGGAACCCAGCATGTGTTATTTGACCTTACAGTTAGTGCTAAAATTAAAAGTAACCATGCAAAAAGGAATTAAATGCCTGAAAAAATTTGGAGGAAAGTTTCTTCATAAAGGATTCATTTCTGATCCTCTTTAGTGGAAGCAGTATTTTTGCAATATTATCTGTCCAAGGACACTGCCCATGTGTCACAATTGAACTGGGGTCCGTGACTCTCATCTGAGGATAAAGGGCAGCTCTGAATGCCCATACTCTCACCATTCCTAGATCACCTAGCTAGTCTTTCTATTCTCTTTCATAAATTCCACTGAAGACCTTAGAACACACACACACACACACACACACATGCATTCACACACACACACATATAATATACATATATTATAATAAAACAGAAAGAAAAAAGACAGTGCATATAGATTGTTATTTGTACCAAATAGGCTTTTAAGTGCTTGTGGCTTGAATTAATACTTTAGGCTTGTGTAATTTCAGTTAAACAAATCTAAAGTTGTATAGCTACTACTTATGAAAAGAATCGTACATATTAGATGCTGTTCACATGTTACTGTATTAAATCCTTGAAAATTAACTAGTAAATGAATATATGTACTGCGGTGTAACATGTGTGCTTATTATACTCTTCAATAAAGAATAGAATAAGTAAAAATAATTGAATATAATAAAATAAAGATTAAATAAATAATGAAGTTGTGAAAATAAATAAATAATAGAATAAAATTAAAGATATTAGTCATCCAACTAACACTTTTGAAGATAATGGCAGTTATTGAAGCTTAAGTATTTTGGTTAAACTCACAAGTCTGAATAAGTGACTAGGTCTTGATTTGAATCTAATCCCCATTAAAGAACTACAATTTCCAATTCTGTCTCAAAATTCGTCCTTTTACAGCTGTTTGCACTGGTACAGCTATCATAAGGGTGTGTCACAACCAGCTTAGATTCTCATGAATAAATGAGATGTAATTTTATTGTTTATGAGATTTCAATTACCATCATCCAGCTTTGGTCTCAAAATGTTGAATGGAAAAATGGCAGAAAATAATCTATAAGTTGCAATATGTGCATCTTTTTTAGTAATTCAGGGAAATTCTGTGATACTTTGATCCCTTATATTGGAAACATGAATCGTTTCACAGTCCAATGTTTCCATACTGTATATGTTAACTGCCTGTCCATCATTTCATAGCTTTCTTGGCTTCAGGACCACCACAGTGTTACTGAAATGCTGTATTCAAGTAGTCCTTACTGTATTTAATAATAATCCATAATCAAGAATAGAGACACTGAAAGTCCACATATGCTAAAGGTCAGGCAGGCATGATGTATTAAATTTAAGGAAAAATATAATGTTTTTTTTTCTTGTTTGTTTGTTTATTTGCTTGCTTTTAACAAGGAGAGAGAAATGGTGTGCCCAAGTTGGAAAAACTTGCAGAAGAAATGAATCTTAAAAAAAACTGTGACAGAGAAACTTCTTCTAGTTTTTCTGTTACATCTAAAACTGAAAATAAAGGGGGTCCACTGAACCTGGAAGTTTAACACTAGCTTAAACAATATTATCATTTCTGTTTGGAGCTGTTCTGAGACAGTCAAATATCTAAAGATTTCACAGTATTCTCAGAAGTACCACCTTTCAGGCAAACCAACCAGGCGATAAATTCTGATTACACAGAGAGTTGAGCTGAGCTCATTTTTATAGCGAGGACTTAGTTGTTGTTCAAATCTAAGATGGTCTTTTAATAGAAATCCAAAGACAGATATCAGAGTGAAAGCTGAAAGATCAGAGAAGCAGAGCAAGCCACAGTCAACCTCGCCTCACCAACTCCTCAGCTGATTCTGTTTCCTCTGATTGAAAGCCTCTGAGTCCTCATCCAAAAGGATCTCAGCTGAACTGCTTCAGATTCTGTTTCCTTTTGCCTTACATACCTTTCTCGGCTCTGCTGTCACTTCCTGGGATTAAAGGCATGTGTGCTTCCCAGTACTGGGGTTAAAAGTGTGTACTACCAGTGCCAGATCCATCTGGATCTTTGTCTCCCGAGTGATAGGATTAAGGATGTGTGCCACCACTACCTGACCTCTGTGTCTAATCTAGTGGCTGGCTGTGTCTTCTGATCCTCAGGTAAGCTTTACTGGGGTCCACAATATATTACCAAACTTAGTCAAGGTGATGAGAAGCCCTGCAGTTTGGGAAAACTTTTAGAGTTAGAGTTTTGATGAGAGATTCCCTGTCTTTCATCTATTTATGTCAACCTTGAAGGGGGTGTGCTCTTCAGTGAGGAAGCTTTCCTCCTGAAGTAATAATTTGAAGACAAGGATCAACAGATAAGCATTGCAACTCAATTCTGTTTTGAGAATTTGGATGAATATATACTTCAGTTTTGAAGGGAAGACCCAGGCAGCATTGAAGTTCATCTACAGCAAACAGACATTGATTTGCTCTTAGACAACCAGCCATCCAGAGGCTAATCACTGTTAATATTTTAAGATTTTGATGCGACCATTCAATAAATCAAAACTTCCCTATGTCTGTGTTGTTCTTGGTCTTTATGATAGTGGAATGATGGTCCAGATCTAAGTATTAAAACAAGCAAAGGGCAGAGGTGTTGCCAGTTATTGTGGTTCTGGCTGTTGAGGAGTCTACATCAGCCATAGAGTTCTCCAGCAGACTTGCCCAAAATTCTTATTGCCCAGAGCTGAGTCTCAGGACAAGAGGTTGGCATGTTTAGTCCTTTGTCAGAGGAATTGGAAAGTTTGGTTTAATTCACTTTATTACTCTGTGGCTAAAAATATGTTCCCCTGATGGGATTTATCAATAAAAATAAAGTGGGAAAAACACATTGAGAGCAAAGGAGCAGGATTAGTCACAGACCATTTTATTTTGATCTTGTAACGACATTGACCTCTTCTTATCATGCGCTTCCCAGCCTTTTGCAGGATTTCTGAGAATGGAGGGTATGAGGCTTTTTAAACCAGTGTTTTCTGAACTCAATCCCTTTCACTCTTCCATATACAATGGATTATGAGATAAAAAACAAGAACAGAAAATAACAGACATGATAAACTGGACTTAGGAACTCCAACCTTGCATGTAATTGGTGACAAAAGGAATGGCTTGGAGGAATCCAGTTCTATCAAATGAAAATTAAATTGTGCCTCTATTTATACCAATCTCTACTATAAACATGAAGAGCATGCAGTTTCCTATTAGATGTTTCTCAATGCTAATGTTTATTGGTGTTGATACTAGACCAGAGTACATCTGTGCTAAATTAAAAGTTGAGTGAGCCTTCAAAAATGGGGCCATAGAGTTCTAGAAATTTAAGGCTGGAGAGACTTTGGAAATGATTTTATGCTAACTCATCATTTTATGCACAGGAAACTGAAGCCAGGGAAGAGCCGGTTGCCCAAAATATATGTATGAATGTTCACAAGTAAGTTCCTTGTTTTTATTTCCCATTAAGTAATAATTATGCATTGTGCTGCCCCTGGGATACTCTTTGGATAGATTTAAGTGAAATGTGATCATGATTGTCACCCAAAAGTTAAAAAGATCCAAATCCATTCAGAAAAAAAAGGATAAAAATGCAGATAGATTAACTAACTTTTATAAGATTGATGTTTGCTCTAGGAGCCAAAAAAAAAGTTAAACCTTAGAATTACCACCTTTGGGAAAATAATCTTTTAAAAGATAGTAATGGTGATTGTTATTGAATTCACACAATAATTAATGTGTTTCTGAATCAGCAAAATAAAATGAATATTTCAGCAAACATCTATTTAACTGGATGGTGTCCCCACAGCCCAATCTAAACATAGATTTCAATGACTAAAGTTTATTTAATAAGAAAACTTATCCAAAGAGAAACATTTGTTTCCTCTGCAGTGAGGAAATGGACATCTGCTGTTAGGTTAGCGCCCAAAGCCAAGAGTTTTGCAAAAATTTCCACTGGCTGATTGTTCCTTATAATACAAAAGGAAGAAATACTTGAAAGAGAAATCAATGGGGGTGAGTAAGTCACTTTAAAATGTGGGAATTGGGTAGTACAACAATTGAGTAATATTTTTTTTCTGTTACTGGACATGGTAACTTTGGTAGGACCAGCTTTAGTGAATTGTCAAAGGTGAAGTGTGTAATCTAAACAACCAGTGTCCTAAATTGTGGCTCTTATTTGAAGATCTCTCAAGATGCATGACACTGTTTTATGCTCCTTCTTAGCCCATGCTAATTAGGGAACATTTCAAATAATTTTCTTTGGCATTCACTGTTTTGATATATGAATTTTATTTTGATTAAAGCTTATGTAGTAAAATTATATGTTTAGAATCAAATGTAGAGAGCTTGTATACTGAGATATTTCCTTTAATGACTGAGTGAATGAATGCAAGTTAGCCAAAAAAATTTGCCACAGTCGTATACCTAGTTTTGGCAAGCTTCTAGATTTTCATTTTATTATTCTCCTATTGGAAGAATGATAGGAGGCTCCTCCAGCCTCTGCAGTCTTAATACAATTTATAATATTACTCTATTCATTGAACCAACCTGACATTTTTCTATGTACAACATTTTTAATGAAAAAAAAAAACCCTCCTTTTTTTTTAAATTGAAAACATAATTTTTTTTTCAAACAGTATATTCTGATCACATTTTCCCCTCCCTTCTCTGTATCAGGTCCTTCTTTGGACCACCAATTCCTGAATAATGACACAGAGACTTTTTTTTTTTTTAATTTTTATTTTGCAATACAATTAAGTTCTACATACAGGCACAGATTCCCTTGTTCTCCCCCCTCCTGCCCCCCTCACCTTCCCCCCAGCCCGCCCCCCATTCCAATCTCCTCCAGGGCAAAGCCTTCCCCACAGACTGAGATCAACCTGGTGTACTCAGTCTAGGTAGGTCCAGTCCCCTCCTCCCAGGCCGAGCCAAGGGACCCTGCATAGGCCCCAGGTTTCAAACAGCCGACTCATGCAGTGAGCACAGGACCCGGTGCCACTGCCTGGATGCCTCCCAAACAGATCAGGCCAATCAACTGTCTCACCCACTCAGAGGGCCTGATCCAGTTGAGACTTTTTATTAATTATGAAAGCTTGGCTTTAGCTTAGGCTTATTCCCAACTAACTCTGAACTTGAGTTAACCCATTTATATTAATCTATATTCTACCACATGACTTGTTACCTCTCCTGAGTACAGAATCTCCTGCCTCAGATTCTTCCCAGAGATCCTATTTCTGCCCAGAAGTCCTGTCTATCCTCTCTTGCCTAGCTATTGGCTGTTCAGCTCTTTATTAAGCCAATTAGAAGGTACCTTAGGCAGGTGATGTGAAATAGTACCACATCTTCACACAGTGTGATCAAATATCCTGCTATATTTCCCACTTTTTGTCTAAATAAAAATGAAAGGTTTTAACTCTTAACAGAGGAAAACTATATATAATAAGAAAAGCTATCAGGTAAGAATTACATTCACCATGTCCAGTTATGTCCAGTCCATTTATATTTGGCAAATTCAGATAAAGTATTATATTATCTATCCTATCTTGATGAGTCCAAAGTTTTGCACCTAAATTACTTATCATAACTTAATTGCCAACCTAAAAATATCATTTTAAACATAAAACATTTTCTTAGATAAACAACTTAAGCTTTTATGTTACTCAGCCTTTATAAACTTTACATCTCTTTTGTGAGCTTCATTTTTGAATTTAGTATCAAAGAAAATGGTAAAACTATAACTATCTGTAGCTGGAGAATTTTTCTTCAGCTCCCACCACCAAGTCCCGCCAGTCTTGGATCCCACTTATAAAATAAACACACAGACTCTCACATTATTTAAACTGCTTGGCCATTAGCTCAGGCCTATCATTGTCTAGCTCTCACCCTTATATTCAGCCCATTTCTATTAATCTTTACTTTGCCACGTGGATCGTGGCTTACCGGTACTTTACATCTTCCTTGTCTTGGAGGTGGCTCCAGCTGGTCTCCCTTTCCTTCCTCTTTCCTCCATTCTCCTCTCTCCTTGTCCTGCCTATACTTCCTGCCTGGTCACTGGCCAATCAGTGCTTTATTTATATAGAGCGATATCCACAGCACTATCTAGTCTTCAACACCATCAGAGGTCTGAGATGGATAAAATATTACATGAGCTGGGCGGTGGTGGCGCACGCCTTTAATCCCAGCACTTGGGAGGCAGAGGCAGGCGGATCTCTGTGAGTTCGAGGCCAGCCTGGGCTACCAAGTGAGTTTCAGGAAAGGCACAATGCTACACAGAGAAACCTTGTCTCAAAAAACCAAAAAAAAAAAAAAAAATTACATGAGTAAAAAGGAAATGCAAAGCAAGCAACTTCCAAAAGAATAAAAATGACAGAGACAGTTGGCTGCTTGGACAGTCACTCAAGTTTCCCCTGCAACACTGGAGAATCCATATTTAGCCTACAGACACAGAGTGTCTGAAAGACTTTTCTGTGAAGCAGAAAATTTGAAGGATTGGTCTACCTTGCCTTGACAAAGTTCTGTAGTCAACTTCCTTTGTGTCCTGCTTATCCAATTTGAACAGCATACTGTCAGCAGTAGTGGCAAGGGAAGTTTCTTGCCCAGTGGCTAGCCTTGGCATATTTGAAGCAAACTCCATATGGAGGTTCTTTGATGCCTGTCATCTTTGAAATAGATTGGTACTGCCAGGTATGGACTTGTCTCACTGTCATGAGAAGTCTTATGTTATTAAAACACCTTAAATGCCGTATTCTGTAGATCTCTGAAGTGTTTGAAGACCACCTGTTTATCTAAAATGTATCTCTGTTTATCCTTAAAAACGTACCTAATATGACTACGATTTTGAATGTTATAAATGACTAGCTACTAGCGTGCATTTCTTAATTATCCTAAGCAATTTGTAATAGTAGCTCTTAAGAATTAGAACGTTAAATTTTTAAATGAGCTGTATAGGTATAATACCTTACAGTATGTTACAACAAAAATAACCTTAAATTTGTATCAATATACAAAAATCTGTACCAATGTAAAATACTTGAGACTAGTAGTTGATTTTTAGTTTAAAAGTAGATTCAAAAATCTATTCTTTTATCACATCAATCCTATACCCTTGCTTTTTTCTTTTCAGAAAGAGATCCCTGAATCTGACCTCCCTTTCTTGGTTTTCTCCATGAACATGACCAATAACAACTTGCAACTAACCACCCTACATGATAACAAACATAGGTAACCCTCTGAACAACCAAAACACACCCATCCCACCTCTTGGGAATGTGGGCATCATGTTCTCAAAATGGATTCCTGTTGTCTGGGGGTGATGGCATCTTTAGGGGACCCTGAGAAAATTGGGATTATGGTCCAGTCCTGGGAGAGCCACTTTTTCATTTGTTGCCCAGGCTCTATGTGATGGGAAAGTGTAGAATTCATGTGAAGTTTTGGCTGGAGTAGTCTGTAAGGCTGGACCATCTTGGCTAGCAGCTTTGAAGTTATTCTGGATTAAGAATTTTGAGGAAACAGCAGCAGAGGCATTCTGAGAGGCTAGATTACCTAGACTACTTCTCTCCATTGGTGTCTGGTCCTTTTTCTCTAAAAACATGCAAACTTTTAAAGGTAACATGTGTATCTACATTAACACAAGTATGGAATATGTGGTGTACACAAATCAGCTAAGATGATTTTCTGTTGTATGTTTGAGTAGGTAGAAGGCTTCTGTTAACCTTATAAGTTTGTTTGGACTGTATAACCAAACTGTAATAGAAATCTCCATACATGCCATATGAAAAGATGTCATGTAATAAGTCATGAGAACTCTGTAGTCACTGAGATTTATTATGTCTCATCCAGTATCATAGCTGTTTCCATGTAGAGGGATCAGCAAATAAGTCAACTGTCTTGTAGTTTTTCTTGGTTTCTTTCTTCATGTCTGAAGTCAAGATTTTCAGGAGGCGTCCTCCGATCAAATCTGATCTTTATTAGTTTTGAAGGAATCTATAGCCTTTTCTTTCCTGTGGAAACAAAGACAAAAACATCTTCTCCAATGTTACACATATTCCTACTTCTGTTCTGAAGTTAAGACAGCCTTAAAATTTTTAGGCTGGTTTAATTCAGCAGTTTTTTCCACAGTTCAGTGTCTCTCCGTAGCTGTTGTGTTTTGTCCATTGGCATTTAAAAAGTTTGAAGTTAAAGTACTGTATAGGGTCCAAACATCCTGTGTTATGATATTTCCATCCTTATATGGCTTATTTTTTTTTACATTACTTTACTCTCTCTTTATGAATTTCACTTTCTTATTTTCAAACTACTTTTTTCTATGACTATCTATATCCATTTTCTTATCTTTTTTCACCACCTAAGCACATTTTCAAGCATACTGTACCTGTTCAGACGTTTTCCTAGTCTGGACCTGGCTTTCTGTGTAGCTCTCCAACTGTGTGATCCAAGTCTTAAAAGAACAAAACTGACCCACAGTGAGGTCCCACAAATCTGTTAAGACAGTGGCACTAGGAAGCCACATCTGGCTCTGTGTCTGGAACTTTTTTTCAGCTTTATCAGTCCCTATGTTTGGATATATGTGCCTCCATGAACACTTATTTTCTCCCAGAACTTACCCAACTTCCCACCCATCCAACTTCATGTTATCTTTTTCTCTGTTCAGGAAACAAGCAGACAAAACCAAACAAAGAAGCAAACAAAAACACAGAATAAAAAATAAATCAAGAAAAATATAGAAGAAAAAACATGAGAAGCACACACACACACACACACACACACACAGAGAGAGAGAGAGAGAGAGAGAGAGAGAGAGAGAGAGAGAGAAACAAAACTCACACAAAACACAAATCAGAAACCATAAGATACAATAAAAAGTCCATTTAGATTAGAAAAAAGCCCAAATGAAGCATATGAGCCAAAAATTCTCCAAAAATACCATTGAATTCATTTTGTGTGGGCCACCTACTGCTTGATATGGAGCCTGCCCTTAAGTGTGGTTTCCATATCTAGTCAGATGCTCTAAGAGAATATTGGTTTTTCCTTTGTGAACAGTTGTCAAATGGAGATAGCTTCTTGGTTAGAGATGAGACCTTGTACATTTTTCCTAAGCCCAATATCTGGCTTAGACAAGTGCAGATGCTGTGCATGCTGCCATAGTCTGTATGAATCCATATGTGCATCAATCTTGTTGTGTCTGGAAGACAGTGATTCCTCAATAACATCCATGTGCTCTGTCTCATACAGTCATTCTGACTCTTCTTCACTATAGTTCCCCGAGTCCTGAGTCAAGAGATTTGATGAAGAAATCCCATTTCAGACTGAGTGTTCAAGATCTCTCACTCTTTGCACATTGTCTAATTGTGGGCCTCTATATTAGTTGTGATATACTGCAAGAAGTAGCTTTTCTTATGATGACTGAGTGAAACACTGATCTTTAGATATAGCAAAGTGTTGTTAGGAGTCATCTTATTGCTACACTCCATTAGTAAAAAAACAACAACAACAACAACAAAACAATCTCTAAAAAAAAAAAACCCACCACCACCACTACCAACAACAAAAAACCCAAACAATATTTGGTTTTCCTATGGTCCCATGGCCTATTTATTCTCTGATTCTTGGTCATCCACGCAGTGTTGGTCATGAGTTCAATCTCATGGAGTTTGCTTTAATTCTAATTGGATAGTGATTGGTTACTTACAGAACTTTTGTGCCACTATTGCAGCAACAAATCTTGCAGGCAGGTCACCAATGTATGTTAAAGAGTTTGTAGCTGTAATGCAATAAATCTATGGGAGTCTGCTTAAGTAGTATTAGGGAATTTATTAGGGTAAATTGAGGAAATACACTCATGAATACAGAATGGAGCAGACAGCTGAATTCATCCTTTGATCTGACTAGGAGTGAATCCACCTGTTTGTTTGATCACACCAGGAACCAGTCAGCAGGGAGAAGGGACTCATGACCCTTCTCCCTTTCCTTTTAAGAAGTCATATACAATGGCAAGAAGCACTGCCTCCCTAAGGCCCTATAGCTCAAGGTCATGGGCAGAGCAAATACTACTATATAGCTGGGTTGGCATTTACCTTTATCCTTTGGTAGCATGCAGGCTACCTTCCAGTACCATAAACGCTAGACTGATTGGGTGAAGGCTCTAGTTATACACTAGCTCAACTTCTCCATGCTGTCTTCAGCAATAGGGTCTTGCCATCAACTTGTGGTAAGCACCAAATAGTCTTGGCAATAGCATGAGTATTTGGAGTTTTCCATGGGGCCCTTTGGCCAAGAACTGAATTATATTCTATTATTCTCTCTAAACAGGGAAAATAGCATATATAGTTATGAGAGATATGGAGACTGGAATGGGAGGATTAGATGAAGAGGTGGAAGGAAAGAAGGTAAGGAATGGAAAAGAGGAGAGTCAAGCAAGTACATAAGTGCAGCCTGCTTAATATGCATAAGGTTCTTTGTATGTATGCTTTCAGGGCTGATCATTTGGTACTGAATAGCTAGTTGGTGTGCTCTTTCCTGAGGCTCTTGGTCACCCAAGCTGTGTTGGGTAAGGGTTTATCTTGTGAAGTGGGGCTTAAGTCATATCAGATATTGGTTGGTTACTCCCACAAGTTTTGTGCCAACATTACACTGTCACAGCCTGCAGGCAAGACACCATTGTAGATCAAAGAGTTTGTAACTGGGCTGGTGCTTGCTTATGCTTCTCTTTTGTGTGCATACAGACTACCTTCTTGTACAAAAGATGCTAGATGCTAGCACACAGGACTGAGGGCACCATGTAGACACCTGCTCAACTTCTTCACATTCAATGAGTAGTGTAGGCTTTATCTTCAGCAATATGCTTTGCTGTCTGTTTATGGAAAGCCACCTATAGTCTTGGCAACAGCCTGGGTTGTTTGGGGGTTCCAACTGAACACCTTTGGACAACAACTCAATTAAATATAACCCATTTCTGGTATTGGAAGCTTCATTTGGTGAAAAGAGATGTCTAGCTGGGTCTCTGTTTACCTCATTATTGGTAATTTAATTTATATATATATATATATATATATATATATATATATATATGTGTGTGTGTGTGTGTGTGTGTGTGTGTGTGTGTGTGTGTTCTGGTATAATAGCTGGATCTTGAGGTAGATCAATTCTCCTCTTCCTTAGGAAACTGTACATTTATTTCCATGGTGGTTGTACAAGTTTGCATTTCCAACAATAGATGAATATTCCCCTTAATTCACGTACTCACCAGCATAAGCTGTCACTTGTTTTGTTGATCTTAGCCATTCTTACAAATGTAAGATGAAATCCAAATTTTGTTTTTGAATTTCCTTGATGACTAAGGATATAGAACATTTCTTTAAGTGTTTATTAGCCATTTCAATTTTCTCTTTTGAGAATTCTGTTTAGATCTGTACTCCATGTTTTAGT
Organism: Peromyscus eremicus; assembly: GCF_949786415.1. NCBI lineage: Eukaryota > Metazoa > Chordata > Mammalia > Rodentia > Cricetidae > Peromyscus > Peromyscus eremicus. The sequence continues at coordinate 11,738,696 of NC_081428.1, forward strand.
TGAGCTGTTTTCTTGATATACAGAAATTTTTTAGTTCTTTATATATTTTGAATATCAGCCCTCTGTTGGTAAAAATCTGCTCCCATCCTGTAGGAGGCTGTTTTGTGTGAAAATGGTGTCCGTCCCTGTACAGAAGCTTTTCAGTTTCATGAGGTCTCATTTATTAATTATTAGTCTTAGTGCCTGTACTAATGGTGTTCTATTCAGAAAGTTGCTTCCTGTGCCAATACAATCAAGGCTATTTCCCATTTGTCTTCTGTCAACTTCAGTGTATTTGGTTTTATGTTGAGGTCTTTGATCCATTTAGAGTTGAGATTTGAAGTATGATAAGTATGGATCTATTGGAATTCTTCTACATACAGCCATGCAATTTGATCAGAAGGATTTGTTGACGATGGTGTCTTTTCCCCCCAGTGTATATTTCTGTATTTTTTTGAAATCAAAAATTGGGTGTCCATAAGTGTGTAGATTTATGTTTGGTTCTTCAATATATCCCATTTAATACCCTGATGTTTTTTATTCCTGTAGCTCTATAGTACAATTTGAGGGGTATATCTCCAACATATTCAGGATTATTTTGGTTCTTCTGGTTATTTTGAGCTTTCATATAAAGTTTAGAGTTGTCTTTTTTGAGATTTATGAAGAATTGTGTTGGAAGTTTGATATGGATTGCGTTGAATCTGTCAATAGCTTTTGGTAGGATTCTCATTTTTATCATGTTAAACCTATGGATCCATGAGCATGGGAGATATTTCTGTCTTATAATATCTTTTCCAAATTCTTTCTTCAGTGTCTTAATTTTTTATCACACAATTCTTTCACTTGATTGGTTAGAATTACTCCCAAGATATATATTATTTAAGGCTAATGTGAAAGGTGTTTAACCTTGTTTCTTCTCAGTCTGTCATTTCTACAGAGGAATGCTACTGTCTTTGGAAATTAATTTTGTATTCATCTACTTTGATGAAAATGTGTATTAGCTATAGGAGTTTCCCAGTGGAATTTTACGGGTCACTTATGTATACTATCATACAATCTGCAAATAAAGGTACTTTTGCTTCCTCCATTCTACCTTGTATCACCTTGATCTCCTTCAGTTGTCTTATTGTTCTATAAGACATCCAGTACTATATTGAATAGGTATGGAGAGAGTGGACAACCTTTTCTTGTTTCTGATTTTAGCGGAATTGCTTTGAGTTTCTCTCCATTTACATTGATGCTGGCTATGGGCTTGATATAAACTGTCTTTATTCTGTTGTGGTATGTCCTGTGAATCCCTAATCTCCAGGACTTTTATCATGAAGAGATGTTGGATATTTTCAAAGGTCTTTTATGTGTCTAATGAAATTATCATTTATTTTTCTTGTAGTTTATTCATATGTTGGATTATATTTATTCATTTATGTATGTTGAACTATCCCTGCATCAGTGGGAGGAATTCTACTTGATCATGGCTGAAGCTGGATTTGGGGGTTGGGGGAATGAGATGGGTAAGGTTGAATGAGAAGATCTGTGTGATCTTAAGGAAATGGGGGTAGGGCAGGTGGTCTGCTACAGAGTGAGACTAGGGGATTGGATTTTGAGGAGAGGGAGAGAGAGATAAAAATGACCAGTTGCCTACTTGCTTCCCTTGCTAATGTAAAGGATGGATGGGATTTAAATCAGAAGAGGAAAAATTTTGAATATTTTATGGTGCACAGAACAAAATGCAAATAATGTCTACTAATAAGAGTTTTTAAAACTATTAAGTGATATTTGGAAAACCTCTGATACATAATTGTATACCAACATAATTACCATCAATGCTTTTTATTAATCATTTACAAATGAATCTTATTTGAATGATTTTAATGTAGTTCTACATAACTCAAAGTTTCCTTCTCTTTAACATCAATCAGTAGTGGGTGATCATATTTGTAGCTAGAGTTTTCCTGCCTGGCCCACAGTCAGGACAAATCTCTCTCACCTGCCAGTCTCACAGCTGCTCAGACCCAACCAAGTAAACACAGAGAGACTTACATTGCTTACAAACTGTATGGCCATACCAGGCTCCTTGTTAACTGTTCTTATATCTTAAATTAATCCATTTCTATAAATCTATACCTTGCCACGTGGCTCATGGCTTACCGGCATCTTCACATGCTGTTTGTCATGGCGGGCGGCTGGCAGTGTCTCTGACTCAGCCTTCCACTTAACACTGTAAGACGTTATCATTGAACAAAATAGATCTCCAATCACTTTTCTGTTGTTTCACTTCTCTCCAAATGAAGCAAATCCTGGTAGGTTTCAGCCCTTTCCATGTGCAATGGGATTTTTCACTGTTTAACTGTTATAAATAAAACACTCCTAATAATGTGCCTTCAAATTCTGAACAAAATCTAGGCTTCCACAGTTGGTAATGTCAGTGTTTGTGAAATGGATTCTTAGTACTTATGAATTTCCAGCCAGATATAAACAAATAATGCTACTATTGTGATAATTGTATGATTTTTCACTCCCTGCTTATATTTACATTTTTAAATCTGAATGGAGAAATATGGATCCTTTCTTTTTCAATATAAAATAATGAAATCAAAACAGTCTACCATTGGGGTTGGGGAGAGGGCTCAGGGGTAAAATGTTTAGCAGGCAAGCATAAGAACTTGAGTTTGACTCCCATAACCCATATGTAAAGCTGCCTCTGCTGGTTAGGGGATAAGGACAGGAGGATCCCTGGGTCTTGCTGGCCAGCTAATGTAAGAGAACTTGTCTAGAAAGTGGAACAGAAAGATATCCATCTTTCTGGCATCCATCTCCTGCCTATGCATGCATGTACAGGTATGTGTGTACATGTACCCACACAGATATATGTGTACACATGCACACACACACACACACACACACACACATACACACACAGAGAGACATGCTTAGACAAACACACAGAGGCGCACACATTCACACACACACACACACACACAGAGACATGCTTAGACAAACACACAGAGGCACACACATTCACACACACACACACACACACACACTCTAATACAACTGTAACCTCTTTTCATTAAATCTTTTCCTTTATATCTTACATAGTGATATTACGGGACATAACAGAGGGAAGGGGGCTATTCTGTTCATATATTCTTTGGTCTCTACTATTAGTTCAGAAGCACACAGAGACCTCAAAGAACTCCAGTCTCTGACATGAAAGTAGGCCTTTTGATGTGGGAATTGTTACAAGTTGATATTTTTATATTGTAGTCAAAACCTCATGATAACTTCACTCAAGAGTTAGTCATAGAACTAATGTTGCAGAACAGTGTGAGCATGTGCTAACATCAAAGGAGGGCAAAATGTTTGATTTTGACACTTGGAAAATAGTTTCCAAGTGCTATATTAACTACTCAAAGAAAAGGAACACACTGGAAATAGAGAAAAGTGGTAACAAAGAAGGCATATGCTTTAACACTAATTCATATTCCAGGACTGACTTATTTAAAATAGACAGCATTGTAATTTTAAGGATTCAGCTCTCAAAATTTCCATGTTTACTGGCAACAACTTACACATATGCTATATTTATACTTTGTCTTGTCTTTCACTGATTTTTCAATATATGGTTTGAAAATACTTATATTTATACTGGAAAGATAAAATAAACTGTCTTCATCTCTTCAAGACTTATTCATTGAAAAATATACAAGTATAAGTTGCTGTATGTTTAAAAATTTCCCATTGAAACCATCTCAAACATCAATATTTAGAATAATAAATTATACAAACCCATTATATTTGTGTATTATAGTTTCTCTTTTTATAGTTTTAGAAAACTAAGATACTACCAGAAGGTCCTGATGAATTTGTATGATTGTTATAAATAAACACTATGATATAATACAATCACAAAGATACTAACCAATAATTAATGTACATATGGTTTTAATGTTCCTTATTGCTTTTCCTACACTTATCTCTTCTTAAACTCTCACATTAGAATATGAGATTAAAATACAAAAATGGAAATAATACAAGGTGGGAGAAAATCATGAGAGGAGTCTAAATCCTTTTTTTTTTATTAAGAAATTTTATTATTCATTCTACATACCAATCACAGATCCCCCTCTTCCCTCCTCCCACCTCTTCAGCCTTTCTCCCCACACCCCATTCCCTCCTACAAGAAGGTAAGGCCTCCCATGGGGAGTCAGCACAGCATGGTACATTCAGTAGAGACAGGTCCAAGCCTCTCCCCCTCCATCAAGGCTGTGCAAGGTGTCCCACCACAGGTAGTGGGCTCCAAAAAATCAGCTCATGCACCAGGGATGGATGCTGATCCCATTGCCAGGAGGACCCTTAAGCAGATCAAGCTACACAACTGTCTTGCTTATGCAGAGGGCCTAGTCCAATCCTGTGGAGGCTCCACAGGTGTTGGTCTAAATTTCATGAGTTCCCACTAGTTTAGTTTGGTTGTCTCTGTAGGTTTCCCAATCATGATCTTGATTCCCCTTGCTCATAGAATCCCTCTTTTCTCTTTTTCACTGGACTCCTGGATCATCTCTAGATGCTGAAACAGCCTTTGAAAAAAATCCAACACTCCTTCATGATAAAGGTCTTAGAGAGATCAGGAATACAAGGAACATACCTAAACATAATAAAGGCAATTTATGGCAGGCTGACAGCCAACATCAAGTTAAATGGAGAGAAACTCAAAGTCATTCAACTAAAATCAAGAACAAGACAAGACTGTCCACTCTCCCCATATCTATTCAATATAGTACTCAAAGTTCTAGCTAGAGCAATAGGAAAACAAAAGGAGATCAAGGGGATACAATTTGGAAAGGAAGAAGTCAAACTTTCACTATTTGCAGATGATATGATAGTATACATAAGTAACCCCAAAAATTCTACCAGGGAACTCCTACAGCTGATAAACACCTTCAGTAATGTGGCAGGATACAAGATTAACTCTAAAATATCAGTAGCTCTTTTATATACAAATTATAAACGGGTCAAGAAAGAAATCAGAGAAACATCACCCTTTACAATAGCTACAAATGATATAAAATACCTTGGGGTAACTCTAACTAAACAAGTGAAAGACCTATATATTGGTGTAATTATTAAGGCCACTCCACGTAGTTAAAAGGAGATTTATTTAATGGCGTAACTTACAAATTAAGGGATAGGTAGGTCGCGGGGTCTGGGGAAGATGTATCACAGTCCAGCAGTGTTCTCTGGAGCTCTGCTTGGCCCACCTCCACCATCCAGGGTCCCGGAACCAAGTCGCGCCCATCGATCCAGATCTCGGATCCCCAGGCGCCTCCCTTGGCCCTGCCTTGTAGGCGTGACAGTTGCTGAATTCTCATTGGGGGTTGGAACTTCCAGATCAAAGCTGGAATGGCTACCCACTACATCTCCCCCTTTTTGTCTAAATAAGAAAGTTCTAACCTAATACAAGACTATATACAAAGGAATGGTTATCAAATATTGTCCAGGAATAATGAGGGATAATGACCTAGATAAGATGGAACTACAACCAATGCGAACAATATCAAGCAAGAAACACATACTAAAATCCAGAGAAGTATAGAGCATAGGTAAATGGCATGTTACAAAGATCATTCCAAAAGGTGTCCTATCCTAAAGAACCTGAATCTAATACTTAATATGTTCTATCTACTAAGTTGTAACTATAACTGCTAGTCTTCAATCCCATCAAAGACCTGAGAAGGAAGATAATGGTACCTGAGAAATGGTAGATGGATGCAAGCAACTTTCGGGAATCTTGCGAGAGTAGACCGAGACAGCTGGCAGCCTGGACAGTCACCTAATGTTAAGTGCTGTGGGATGGTCTGTATGTCAAATGTGTTGCTGATTGGTCAATAAATAAATCACTGATTGGCCAGCGGCCAGGCAGGAAGTATAGGCGGGACTAACAGAGAGGAGAATTGAGAGAACAGGAAGCTGGGAGGGGGAGACACTGCCAGCCGCCACCATGACAAGCTGCATGTGAAGATCCTGGTAAGCCAGGAGCCATGTGGCAAGGTATAGATTTATAGAAATGGATTAATTTAAGCTATAAAAACAGTTAGCAAGAAGCCTGCCACGGCCATACAGTTTATAACCAATATAAGTCTCTGTGCTTACTTGGTTGGGTCTGAGCAGCTGTGGGACTGGCGGGTGACAAAGATTTGTCCTAACTGTGGGCCAGGCAGGAAAACTCTAACCAACAAATGGCTCCCAACGTGTTGGCAAGAGTTTCCACCTAAAACCTGAGTAAAAAGATACTAAAACGGAGCTAAAAACAGTTCCTAGTTGTCTCTTTCAAGTTAGCAGCAGCCTGCGTGTTTGACCTACTATCTACTATGGCAGGTTCCTGGCGTGTGCGCTCGACCTGCCATATGGCGGGAATGAGGCCTCTGCAAGTGGCACATTAAGCTGCATGGTGGATTTAGCCTTTGCTAGTACAAAACAAAAAAAAAAGAGGTTTCTGGGCTACACGCTGCTTTGATAGAAGCATAGACCCACTATTCTGAGAGTTGATGGCTCCCAGAGCTGGCAGAAAACGTACCACCGCCATGTTGGGAAGCTGAAGTGGGCGGAGCCAGCAGCCATAGCACCAGCGCTGTTTCAGGCTTAGAAGGCTGCAGTTTAAAGCAATAGGCTCAAGCTAATATAAAAAAATAAGCCACGTAAAGATGGCTACCACACAGAGAATCTGGATTATGTTCTCTTTGATATTCGTAACTGAAGAAAAATATTTGATTACAAAAGCTGTTGAGTTATGCCAAAATGTATATTTTAAAGGTACCTTGACTTCAAAATTTGGATGTAAGAATATGTTGCTTTGGAAAGGAGGCTCTGATTTTGTTTCCACAGAAAGCCAGAGGCTATGGATTTCTTCCAGATTAAGATACATCAGGTTTGACCAGCCAAGACCACCTGAAAGGTCTCTGATGACACCATGGCCCAGATGATCCAACATCCAGAACCATTTCAAGGCAACTGGCTCAGACGATACACTCTCATGGACTACTCCATAATCCTAAAATATTCTTTGTGTCCCCATAAGATACAGCGCCCCCCTCCAGCAGGAAGTAGTAAGAGAAGCTACGCCCAAATTCCCAAATATACCAAACTGACTTTGGAGATGTGTAAAGGTTAAAACCTTCCTTTTTAAGAAAAGAAAAGGGGAAGTGCTGTGGGATGGTCTGTATGTCAAATGTGTTGCTGATTGGTCAATAAATAAATCACTGATTGGCCAGCGGCCAGGCAGGAAGTATAGGCGGGACTAACAGAGAGGAGAATTGAGAGAACAGGAAGCTGGGAGGGGGAGACACTGCCAGCCGCCACCATGACAAGCCGCATGTGAAGATCCTGGTAAGCCAGGAGCCATGTGGCAAGGTATAGATTTATAGAAATGGATTAATTTAAGCTATAAGAACAGTTAGCAAGAAGCCTGCCACGGCCATACAGTTTGTAACCAATATAAGTCTCTGTGCTTACTTGGTTGGGTCTGAGCAGCTGTGGGACTGGCGGATGACAAAGATTTGTTCTGACTGTGAGCAAGGCAGGAAAACTCTAGCTACACCTGTATGACAAGAACTTTAAATCTCTGAAGAAAGAAATTGAAGCAGATATTAGAAAATGGAAAGATCTCTCCCATGCTCTTGGATAGGTAAGATTAACATAGTAAAAATGGCAATCTTACCAAAAGCAGTCTACAGATTCAATGCAATCTCCATCAAAATCCCAACACAATTCTTCACAGACCTGGAAAGAACAATACTCAATTTCATATGGAAAAATAAAAAACCCAGAATAGCTAAAACAATCCTGTACAATAAAGCAATTTTTGTAGGCATTACCATCTCTGACCTCAAGCTCTACTACAGAAATATAGCAATAAATACAGCTTGGTATTGGTACAAAAACAGACATGTGGACCAATGGAATCAAATTGAAGTCCCTGACATTAATCCACACACCTATGAACACCTGATTTTTGACAAAGAAGCCAAAACTGTATAATGTCTTCAACAAATGGGGCTCGCATAATTGGATGTCAGTATGTAGAAGACCGCAAATAGATCCAGATCTATTTCCATGCACTTGGATAGGTAATTTAAGTCCAAGTGTGTCAAAGATCTCAACCTAAATCCTGTTACACTGAACCTGACAGAAGAGAAAGTAGGAAGTACTCTTGAACGCAATGGCACAGGAGACCACTTCCTAAATATAACACAGTAACACAGACACTGAGACCAACAATTAATAAATGGGACCTCCTGAAACTGAGAAGCTTCTGTAAGACAAAGGACATGGTAAGTAAGACAAAACAACAGCCTATAGAATGGGAAAAGATCTTCACCCACCCCAAATCTCTATATATTTTCTTATGGCCTTGATATGATTTAATTTTTTAAAATTTAGTTTTTCTCCTGTAGCAATTTATACATACATAACAATTCAATTTGTCTACTTTGTGTTTCATTTGTCACAGTGTTTCGTAATTTACCTATCTAATAGTTGCACATATAATCAGTTTTTAACAGTGGAGTAATATTTCATTGTATGAGTATAATATGATTTGTTTCTTTATTCATCTATTTATCAGCTTTTGGTCTGTTTCCAAATTGGAAATGTAAAGAACAAAGATGCTATAAACATAGCCCAAGATCAACTTTCCCTTTTTCTTGATCTGACAACTGTTAGTTAAGACTGCTTATTTGTAAATTGGCTATTTTGTGTGGTTGCTTATTAATTTTCTATTGAGATTGATGTATAGTGAGAATACTTGCTAATAATCCTAAGGACATAAGAGTATATGAGGTGTAGTGAAATCTCCTCATTAAGTTCCTTAATCTTCTATGAAAACCACCAGCTTTTTACCTTTTGTGTTGTCTATATTTCAAACAGTGTCAACACATTTTAGGTCTATGAATATTTGTTAAGTTCAACAAAATGAAATCTAAATGTTGCTTTTCTGTTATCCTAATTTTGCTTATAAATTAGTAATGGAAAAATGATCTGCAAAGTAATTTGAGCATAGAATGTGATATTTTGTCTTCAAAGATTTATGGACTAAAAAGCCACTGTATTTAAATTCTTTGTATTGAAAAATAATGAAAAGCATTCCACATGTACCTAATCACTTCATATAATGAATTTGTTTCAAGCTACTAGCACTCTTAAGAATCCAATTTTAGCTCCAACAGCTACATAAATGTAAAGGATGAGGTAGACAGAGCACATAGTCCTCTTGCTTTAACTTGAGACCTGGATAAGCAGAAGGCATGTGTGGCAGTTTGAATATAATTGGGCCTCATTATCTCATAGGGAGTGGCACTATTTGGAGGTGTTTTTTTTTCTTTTTAAATTTTTTTTTATTTAAAATGTTTTTTTTTCCATTTTTTTCATACCAACCACAGTTATCCTTCCCTCCCCTCCTTTCATTCCCACCCAGCTCCTCCTACCCCACCCCCATCCAGTCCTCAGAGAGGGTAAGGCCTCCCATGGGGATTCACAATGTGTTCTTAAAAAGCACTGAAAAGCTTGATTTTCCATTCTGCCCAAAATATGGATATGTTGAATGATTCCTAGAGTATAACATAGCCAGATTTTGTGTAAGAAACAAAGATGGACCACTTTGAGCATAGAAGTCGAGCATACATGTTGAAGATTGACTTCTAATTGCTGAGATTTGGGGAAGTGATTAGATTATGAGGTTCCTAACCTCATCAGTGAAGTAATCCTTTGAAGATTCATGACTTGATAGTATTATCAAGATGTGGTAGAAACTGGAGGGAATAGGTCACTGAGGGTACACCTTTGAATGGTATATCTTTTTTCCTGGCCTTTACCTGCTTCTCTCTGCTTCTCAGATTTCACAAGGTGAACATCTTTTGTCATTCATGTACTTCTTCCATGAGGTCCTGTTAATTTTGTTCCAAAGCAATGGAGCAAGTTATGGTTGGGGAAAGGTTTTGATTTTGTCTTTCAGGAGAATGAAGGCTAAAGAACGGTTATGGCCTTGTTGGAGGAAGCGTGTCACTGTGGGGCAGATTTTGAGATTTTTTATGCTAAGAATACCATCCAGTGTCTCAGTCAACTTCTTCTTGCCTGTAAGACTTAGAACTCTCAGCTATTTCTCCAGCACCATGCTTGCCTGCCTGCTGTCATGCTCCCTGCCATGATGATAATGGATTGAACCTCTGAAACTATAAACAAACCCCCTCAATTAAATGTTTTTCTTATAAGAGTTGCCAAGGTAATGGTGTCTCTTCACAGTAATAGAAAACCCTAAGACATCATGTGTAAGAATAATCTTACCTTTAGCTAGTGCAAAGATATTACAGAATCAGTGCTCCAGAGCACTTCATGAATAGCATAAACAGCAATTCTATTCAGTGGAGTACTTGGACCTCAAGGGCTTATTTACAGGCTATAACAAGGGTACACAGCTACTTTGTAGACACTTAACCAAAGGCTGATACTTCTCTCTCAGATGACATTACCTTCTTCAACAAAGTATGTGCATTTGAGAGGATACCCATGGAGTAATAAGAGAAGGTACTACCCTTATCTAGACAGATGAGCAGACATAACCTTGGAAATTAAAGCACTGATAGATATTACAATCAGATCACTCACATGCCATCAAAGGGCTGTTTGGATGTATAGGAATGTAAATGACTTCCCTAAAACTTTAAACCTTGCCGGGTGGTGGTGGTGCACGCCTTTAATCCCAGCAGAGCCAGGCAGATCTCCGTGAGTTCGAGGCCAGCCTGGGCTACCAAGTGAGTTCCAGGAAAGGCGCAAAGCTACACAGAGAAACCCTGTCTCGAAAAACCAAAAAAACCAAAAAACCCAAAAAAAAACTTTAAACCTTTTTAATTATCATTTTAAATCAACAAAGATATTTGTATTATGGGTAAAATGTACCTGGAAAAACACATACAAACCAATTATTGATATGTAAAAGATATCTATATGCACAACTTTGAATAAATACCATTTACTACTTGATTTAAAAACTGAGGCAAAATTATTAACAACAAATATTTCTCATTAAAAGTATAAGAATGTCCAACTGACAAAATCACTGACGAGGTGTTATGATAGTTTAACGACCCTAAGTTGCAACTAATCGGGTCAAAGCCTTATTTTTTAATAGGCCAAGTTTCGTATTTTAACTATGAGATAGATGCATTTCTTTACCCTTGGGACAAATAAAGTAAAACAACCAATAAAAGCAAAACTGAATAGACATGAAGCCAGGAGCTTAGCAATGCTGAATGAAGATTTATTTTTGATATGGAGGCTTTGCATCTACTGTGATTCTCCTGTTTGCCTCCATTCATTGCCTTCAATTTGTTGTGTACCAGCATTGTGTGTGTATGTCCCATATTTGCCTTAGCTTTGGACATCTGCATCACATACTATCAGACACTTTTGGTTGCTGAGGGTGGTCACAATTTCTTGATCCTGTGTATGTATGTGCCTTGTGTATGTGGTGTGTTTGAACAAGATTTTCAAAATATTATTTTTGGTGTTGGAGTATGAATTGGGGGAAATATTATATTTTATAGTACTTTGCTTAATTGTGTTTCAGAAAATCTTAAGAGTAAGGCTTTTCAAAGTACGTTTCTATTGCTTCCCTCCCAAGCCCGGGTTTGCAACTCTCAAGGCGGTCTCACCTTTCAATCTGATCCTATTTTCTTCTGAGTGGATAGTGTGCTATAGATAAGCCATAAATTCCATTATTGCACACTAAACACATATAAAAGGCATAGTAAGAACTAGCCATTGCAAGAGCTGTTATTTATCCTAATTGTTCCCAGCTGAGCTTGGAAAGGAGCCTGGTCTGAGAGTCTTCAAAGACTTGCCAAAAGGCTGTCAGGTTTGATAACTCACACTACTCCGAACTTGGCTCAGAGGGGTCAGTTTCAGAGTGAACACTAAGCTCCCCCTGATATCCAAGCTTGCTTAAAAATGCAGAAACACTGCCAGTTGACTTGCAAGCCACTAGATTTTCAACTTTGTTTTAAGAGGCTCATGTTTTCTTGGAACCAGGGATGGGCTGGTAAGCAATAAGAAGACATTCCCATGTGGAGCTACAAGAGCAGATGGAGTGGCCCTGTGTGCTGGGAAGCATCTGTTTTTGTTAGAACATGGTTTACACATTGGCCTAAAGATTTAGAATGAACTAGGGATACAACAAAGCCCTAAATTATGCTTATTTGATTAAATAACTGAATGCATCTATGCACTTTACTTAATTATTTTATGTTACATTAATCTCTGTTGAGTGTAGTTTTTTTTTTATCATTTACAAATTATACAAACACTGTTCTCTTCAATACCAGGATTCTAGTCAAATGATTTTTAAAGAGAGGGCAATCTGTGCTATTAAATTATAAACACCATGAAGAAAAAAAGGAAATATTTGCCTCTTTGTGGTTACAGTTACTTTGCTTAATAAAAGCCCTAGAGGCTCATGATAGTACATCAAGACATATTCATGCCATGAATGAATAAATGAGGAAATAATAAAATGAATGAAGAAAATTGACAATCTCTTTTAAAACTTTCCTTTATCTTCAGGTTAAATAAACTTCTTCATTGTTGACATTTTAAAGGCATCTTGATAGTAATATATTATTGGAGCCATATTTTGGAATGTTCACTTAGAAGTTTATTCTCTGTTCTCTGATTTATAAATATATGCAGTTTCTTCATATGTGTGCCATAGTTAAAATCTGACTTACACAACACAACTACATATAAGTCATTCACTCCCCTTCTTTGAGGGAGAGGTGTGTCTCATTGACTGAGTTTGCTAATTAGCATATGGCAACAGTGATGCTGCATACCTTTACTCTTCCTGTCACCTCTGTTGGTATACTCCTCTCCAAAGCCAGTTATCATATAAGAAATTCTGATGACTGCCATCTTGTGTGGAAGCCTGGTCTTCTGAGATGAAAGAGAAGGGGAAATATGCATGACTAGGTCAATTTGGAGATGAATAAACCTCTTGAACCTTACATAGTGACAGGAGAAAGGGAATGACACTAGCTATAGAATGGCTTCATTGATTTTTAAAATCCTGGTAAGTGAAAACAAAAAAAGCAAATTGTTGTTTAAAGACAATGTGTTATTGGAATAACAGTCACAATATATAAAAGATGTGTGCTTTTATGATAAACTACTATTGTGAAACATGCCAAATATGCTAAGAATATATATCATGAATAAAATGAACAGTAGAGTCTGGAATGATGGATCATCAACCTCACGTTTTCTTTTTTGCAGAGTGTAGGAACTTGATGGTTGGGAATCTGGCACCAATAACACATGGCTCACAACCATTAAGAACACCATTCCAGGGGGCATCCAATACCCTCTTCTGGTCATCTCCCAACATACATATGTGCAAAACACATAAACATACACACATAAATAAAATGAAAAACTAATGATGAAATTAAAAGGATTTTTCACTCAGTTTGTATGCATAAGGTCCCATGCTTTATAGTTACATTGAAAAATCAAACTCATTGAAGTCATATTATGCCATTAAACTACTCAATATTCGAAAGCCCAGCTATAGAGATGAAAACCCCAAAGTTTAGATTTTGAAGTTTATTTTAGGAGCTAAAGAAACACATTAGTATATTTGCATCAGATCTGAAGTGGTGGCATTTTTTTACCAAAAACAGATACCTCAAGTATTAGGATCATGTGTGACCTCATATGGAGTTTCACTTAGTGGATGACCAGACACAATTATTCCTTTACCTTGTGAATATCAAAACATTTACTCATTTATGTTTTTACTGGCATGATATATATTAAAAGCAGACCACGGTAGTATGTGTGAAATGGTTGTGTAAACACATAGGAGTCAACTCAAAGTCATCACTTGTCTAGTACAGCAATAGACTGCCCTCTATACCAGTTCATTCACATTTAGCCATCTTGGAAATTTTCTGAGCTCCCTTAGCATCAAGGGAATACAATGGGAGTCCAATTGGCAAGAAAGAGGAGAGTTTGTATGAGTGAGAATTGTTGAGACCAAGATTGGAAAAAGCACAGGGACAAATAGCCAAACTAAGGGAAACACATGAACTATGAACCAATAGCTGAGGAGCCCCCAACTGGATCAGGCCCTCTGGATAAGTGAGACAGTTGATTAGCTTGAACTGTTTGGGAGGCATCCAGGCAGTGGGACCGGGGCCTGTCCTTAGTGCATGTGCTGGCTGTTTGGAACCTGGGGCTTATACAGGGACACTTGGCTCAGCCTGGGAGGAGGGGACTGGACCTGCCTGGACTGAATCTACCAGGTTGAACTCAATCTCCAGGGGAGTCATTGCCCTGGAGGAGATGGGAATGGGGGGTAGGCTGGGGGGAAGGCGGGGCGGGGGAGAACAAGGGAATCCGTGGCTGATATGTAAAATTAAATTAAATCATAAAATTAAAAAAGAAATACAATGATACATTTGAAAGATGTTTATTTAAATTTCACTTCAATTACAATGTTGAATCAACTTATGTCAAGAGTCCTGGAGTAGTAGCTAGGTATCTTACATGGAAGGAACCCAAGTTTAATGCGAATTGTCACTTTGCTTCTTCCTATTCTCATGTGGTCTTCATTTATCATGGTCTCTTATTCCTTGTTCTCCCTCTCTGTTCTTGATCCAGCTGGGATCTTCTGCTCCCCTAAGCTCTCTTTCCCTCGACCCTTGCCCTTCATTACCCCCACTCACGTCTAGGTTGTCCATGTAGATCTCATCCATTTCTCTGTCATTGGGCGATCCCTGTGTCTTTTCCAGGGTCCTGCTCTCTAGGTAGCCTCCCCGGAGTTGTGAGTAGCAGTCCAGTCATCCCTGCTTTACATCTAGTAAATACATGATTTCATGAATGAGCACTTGGTAGTATATAACCATTTAGAGGCTCATCTTTGGAGAACACCAATTAATTATCCCTCTGAAAACTGGTTAGGTGCCTATAGCTCTTTGTCTATGGGTGGGGCCCCTTGAAATTTTCCCTTCCATATTAGCATGTCTATTAGTTTTTATCATTGTTCAGTCTTGTTAAGGCAGCTGTATGGTTGGGGTATCATGGGTGTAGTTTCCATCTTATTTCTTGCAATCTCATCAGACTTTCTGGTCCTCTAATTCTCATAATCTTTCAGCCCCTCTTCTTGGATGGTTAAAATTTGTCTGTCTATTCTCCTATCAAGACCAGCTTTTGTTCTTTTGTTTGTTTGTTTGAAATCTTAACCCTAGACTCTACAGTTCTTCTGTACTTTAAATCCGAAGCTTATTTATAATTTCACATTCTTTTATTTATAGCCAGAGGGCCAAAGGCACTCACATCATCTACAGTCTTGAAATGGACTGATACCCAGGTTTCTGCACAGCAATGCTATGACCCATTATCATCTCCACTGCTTGCGTTTTATACCTGTCATGCCCAAATTAAAGTTGTTAAAACCAACAAGGTGCAATGGCCACATCTGCTCAACTTAGTGTTATTCTCATTATTTCTCAACTTTCTTCCAACCCTGGAGTAATTAGCATGTTTCTTTAGAGAAGTTCCAAGTAGACTTGGGTTGCTGATTACCTTATTCCTTGAGGAGTCAATTTTCCCATCTTCAAGAACAGTGAAATACTATGATGAGAATTATTTTACATTGAATTATTTCATAAATATGTTGAGACACCTGCTGTGTGCAGATGCTAGAGACAGAAGGATAATAAGATTAGCTTGTGTATTATAAATTTTCTTTCTGTGGGGAAGACTACATGATTTTGTTCTCCATTTAGTGTGTTAGAGGATATATCTATGGCTATTTTTCTTTTCCAATTAGTTTTCTTTATATTCATTTTATTTGTGCTTTCTACTTTCCTTAGCATGTTATCAGTTCAATTGAAACATATGTCATTTCCACACAAATGTTCCACAATTTTAATACTTATTCAACATTCTAGGCACTTATTTGCAATATGTAAATAATTTTCTCTACTAAGTGCAATTTGTACATGCATACCTAAATGTATCATCCACCCTCACTTCTCATTTTACTGAATTCCAATATAATTATCTTCATTTGATCTTTGCATTCTCTCTCTTGCTGAGTAAAATGGTACTTTCTTATTGTTCTTGGCAGGGAGCAAAAATCAATCCATTTTTCATGTATACATTTTAGTATTACAATTATGTATAATATATCATTTTCTTCTCCTCCTCCTCCTCCTCTTTCTTCTTCTTCTTCTTCTTCTTCTTCTTCTTCTTCTTCTTCTTCTTCTTCTTCTTCTTCTTCTTTTTCTTCTCCTCCTCCTCCTCCTCCTCCTCCTCCTCCTCCTCCTCATTTTCTTTTCTCCTCTGCCCCCCTCTCTGTGTGTGCTGTAGTCACAAGTTTTTTTCTGGTCCTGCCAGCCCTGTGGCCCACTTATAAAATAATCACTCAGAAGCTTATATTAATCATAACTGCTTGGTCATTAGCTCAAGCTTAATACTGACTAGCTCTTACACTTAAATTAACCCATGATTCTTATATATGTTTAGCCATGTGGCTTGGTACCTTTTCTCAGTTCTGCCTTGTCATCTTGCTTCCTCTGTGTCTGGCTGGCAACTCCTGACTCAGCCCGTCTTCTTCCAGAATTCTCATCTGCTCACCTTGCCTATACTTCCTTCCTGGCTCTTAGCCAATCAGCATTTTATTAAACCAGTGTACAAAAGCATTATCCCATAGCAGTGTGCAGGGTATATCATTCAAATTCTAGGACCAATATTATTCATTCTCTGAATTTTAAGTATGCAAGATTTTCATTAAGTGAAATTATTTTAATGAGGAGACTTTTGAACGACAAGCTTGACATAATTCCTGAATTTTCACCCATCCAAAATCAGGCATTTTGAGATTATTCCCCTGTGAGCTATTACTTCAACCTGAACTGCCAAGATGGATGAAGGGAATTTCCTTTCAGCATACTTTATTTTAATACTTTTGTAATTCTGAACAGCAACATAAAGAATGTAGTTTAGGGAAATTTCAGGTTCATTTATAATCATATCATATGCCAGCTTTATAGAGTCCTCATTTTAGGTTCTTATTATTTAATGTTATTTCAGAAGATTTCCTTTGATTGAGTTGAAAGTTTTCCTTTTGTCATTATACCACAAATCTCTTGATTTCCCTTATTGTGTTAAGAACGAGATTATTTAAATACAAGGTCCTCTTCAGTTGTAAACTACATTTGCTGACACCGAAAGTGTCAGTCACACTATCACACCAAAATGCCCTTTGAGTCTGGAAAGGGTTTTTGTCCAATTTCAGAAAATTGGATTTTATTTATTTATTTATTTATTTATTTATTTATTTATTTATTTATTTTTGTTTTTTTGAGACAGGTTTTCTCTGTGTAGCTTTGCACCTTTCCTGGAACTCGCTTTGTAGACCATGCTGGCCTTGAACTCACAGAGATCTGCCTGCCTCTGCCTCCCGAGTGCTGGGATTAAAGGCGTGTGCCACCACCGCCCGGCTAGAAAATTGGATTTTATAGAGACTTTATTATTCTTGATTACCATATACCTGAACAATAGTAAATTCTGTATTTAGAATCACTGAAGATGACCAATGAACAAAAGCACTCATCTCTGTGGTGATATATTGTGTCCCCCAACATATTGTGCACCCTAATAAATTTTATCTAAGGATCAGAGGAAAAAGCCAGCCACTATAATAAACATAGAGGTCAGGAAGTGGTAATACATGCCTTCAATCCTAGCGTTTGGGAGGCAGAGATCCATTTGGATCTCTGTGAGTTCAAGGTCACACTGGGAAGAGAGCTAGGCATGGTGCCTTTAATTGCCTTTAATCCCAGCACCAACCATAGAGGTCTGGAGGTCTGTGCAGACTGACAGAAAGTGATGTATATGTATCTGGGCAGAGAGAGGAAGTGAGATGCAGAACAGAAAGGCATATAGGTGTTGGTATACCGGAAGTAGCTCTCTGGCTGAGGATCTCCAAGTGGTAAGAAGATGGCTGGCTTCTTTCTGCTTTTCTGATCTCTCAGTTTTTCACCCCATTATCTGGCTCCGAGTTTTTATTAATAAGACTGTTTAGCAATTCGTCTTACACATTTCACCTTAGAAAAATTAGTAAAATGACACCATGAGATGCTTCAGGTAATGTAATCAGCATTAAGTTCAGATCACTAATCCATTTAATAACTCTGACATAGATGCAGGTTTCCAAACACTTAAACATATGCCAAGCTTCTAAAGTGGAGTAAATACAGGCAGCTTCTACTTATTACCAGACAGTTGACTTGAGAATAAGTCATAGCAGGCTCCATCTGCTTGTTATGTTGTCAAGAATTCTGAAATTCTACTTCATAAATTCCAGGAAAATACTGTAACCTTGGAGTTATTCCTGTTGTGTCTGAGATGATATTTTTTAAACATCACTGTCAATCTAGAGTTAAATTTTCATATTTTTTTTCTGGGAAATGTAATGGAAGTTATTAAATACATTTTGAAATAATTATAGTTTTGAATACATTCAGTCACATTCACAAACACATACCAACAGAAGCATAATCCACAGACCCATTCTTCAATCTTCTAAGCAGAAATGCTAGTGAAACCATTTTATGAGAACACTTGAAGAGTTCTTACTGTATGGAGGGAAGATGACCCATACTTCTCCATGATTTTGTTTCTCTAAGGACTTTTCTTGGATATCTCTCTTCTCAAAATTCTTTTCTGAGCTTACCATGTGTACTGTAGACGTTCTCCCACACTAAGTACTAACATAGCAACTTGCAGAGCCATTTTTGTCCATTTCAGTGCTAAAAATTGAATGGACTGATGATTTCAAGTATGGGCTAGGATGTGAAGCAAGTATGACCTTTATATCTTGTTGGGGTAGAAATTAGTGTATTTAATTATTAAAAGATATATTCATTGCTTATAAAGTTAACATATGGCTTTCCAATAAACACTTAATTCTAAAAAAGGATTTGAACATAAGGTATATATTAGCTTTACACAAAATAGTAAAAGACTAGAAACAAAAAAGAAGTATTTCTTTAGTGGAAGGTTAATAATCAAAGTTAAACATATTTTAAAATAAAAAGGTCCTATGCAAGCATAAATATGGACTTATGTTATGCTACAGAGATGAGATAATCATAAAAGCGTACATAAGATAGACCCATTGGTATTATATTTCAGGAACTTCAGCAGTATCCAGATGCAGAAAATGACAGGGTGGGGCTGAATGTAAGAGCTTGATGAATTTGTCAAAATACATCAAACCCTATATAGAAAAATTTGTCCATTATTCCTGTAGATATAATGCCTGAAATTTTATTTAGAATACTAGATTTGTTACTATAATAACATACTAGCAATTCTAAAAAGAAAACCAATTTGGTCACTTTGAAAGACACTCAAAGTAAATATAAGCTATGTTAATGTTTCTTTTCATCACAAAACAATGCAAAACAGAAGAAAATGTAGAATACTCTAAAGTTATTTTTCTCCATTTATTTTGTGTGCATGAGTGTTTTGCCTGAGTATGTATGTCTATACCACAAACATGCAGTGTCCATTACATCCCCTGGGACAGCAGATACATGGATGCTGGGAATCAAATCCAGAGCCTCTGAAAGATGGGCTAATGCTTTTAACCACTGAATCATCTTTCCAGCCCTGTAAGTTATTTTTAAAATGTGATTAAGTATTACTTTATGAAATCAACAACTATTGATATATGAAATTATGAAGTGATAAAGCCATTCTTATTTAGTATTTCCAAAAGGAACAAAGAATAATTTCCATTGACAGAGCATTTCAATATTGAAAAAAATAATGGCTTTAGTAAAAATAAATGTTAATTTTTATTAGAAATTTCAAGATAGGTAATTAAAATAGATCAAAATCACCAACCATGATCAGTTGCAAGTTAGGGAAAAAACCCAGAGAATTCTGATACATTTCCTGTGTAAGCAATGAGTGAGAAGAAATTATATGTACACAAATCAAACTCATGTGATAAGTAAAACTGTATGATATATAAAGGATCCATATGAAATTCTTGAAAGAACCATTCATCTTTAAAACTGAAGGCACTGAAAGATATTATATTGAAGGTATTTGTTAGAACTCTAAATATTCTCAAAGTGTGCTATGGATTGATTTACACCTTTGTGGCAGCAATAGAGAAAATGAGGTCTTCATTGAGATAAATTTGCACAGAACTCACTTTGCCAGAAACATTCTGGAAGACATTGAAAAATCCATAGGCAGCCTCTGTCTCTTTAAATTCTTAGTATGTGATTGTAAACAGCACTGGAGTCTGAGCCAGGCATTTCTCATTAAGCATGCTATGCTTGAAAAATGACTGAGGAAATAAAATCAAATCAGGTCCGGGCCACACATCAACAAGATGAATTACACTTGAGTTGTTTTGGATTAGGCTTTAAAAACATTTAAACTACAATAACCTTGAGACAATGCAAGCTTTGGGTCTGCAGAAACTTTTTGCACAAGAAACAGCCAAGGAAGTACAAAGAGAAAAAGCTCTAAACAGCAAAGGATTATATGAATTTAGTGTGTGTGTGTGTGTGTGTGTGTGTGTGTGTTTGTATGTTTGTGTGTGTGTGTGTTTGTGTGTGTGTGTGTGTGTGTGTGTGTGTGTGTGTGTGTGTGAGAGAGAGAGAGAGAGAGAGAGAGAGAGAGAGAGAGAGAGAGAGAGAGAGAGAGAGAGATTGAGCACCCATGCCATAGTGTGTAAGTGGAGGTCAGAAGGCAACATGTGGAAGTCAGTTCTGTCTTATCTCCTCAGTAAGGGTCAGACTCTGGTCTTCAAGCTTGTTGGAAAATCACTTTATTCTCTGAGTCATTTCACAAGCCTCATACACAAAATTTAAAATATAAAGGAATTGTAAATGTTTGTGAGATTGTGAAGACTTCTGTTAAGTATGATATATATTTATTAGAAAATATATGATAAGATTCCATTGAGTTCCATGGTAAAAATGGTAATGGAAGGGGACCTGTACATGAGTAGAAATGAATAAAGATCAGCAATAAAATAAATAAATAAATAAATAAATAAATAAATAAATAAATAAATAAATAAAATAGTTCCTTATATTAAACTCAAGGGCACATTTTAAAAAGAGTAAAGTTTAGGCAGCTATAACAACTGCAGGTCTAAAAGGACATGAATCATTTGACAAAGTCATTCAGGTTCTAGGATAGATATCAAAAGGAAATAATTGGGATTCTGAAAAACATTTATTCATGTACTACTTAGGAAACTGCAAAGGTTCCAAACACATAGTTCCTAGATGGAAATATATTTGAAAAACTTTAAACTAACTTATAAAATGTAATAGTAAACTCCCATCACTTGTTAAATAGCAAGATTAGGTATAAAACCTGATAGCTATTAGGAACTACATTAAAACAAAAATAATTGGAGATAAATGTCCACCCATATCAGTCATTAACTTAGACTATGAATACTATACAAATTAAAATATAGTATGTAAGTATTTCTGTCCACTTTAGAATTCCTTTGCAGTACATTCACTAGCTTTTAAAACAGAAACATTTGTGTAGATTATTCCAGGAGATGTTGCCTGTATTCTTTGTCTTCCTAAAAAGACATAATTTAAATAGCAAGGGATTAAATGAAGTGACATATTCTACAAAATTTTCCTAGTTGTAAAAGCATAATTTAAAAAGCTTCAAAGGCCACTTTTAAGTATTATTTTAATTATTTATTACTTATGGATCCATATTTTAAATGCAATAAACTGTATGTTTTAAATCTAACAATGAGAAGCTGTATCCTTAGCTTTTATGGAGAGATGTTATAAATGATTTAATCTGGTGACATTTACCAAGTTATGTAATCAAACAAATAAAATTCCCAAGAGAAACAGTTTTTTTTTAAAAAAATGGTCTTTCCATTTGCTTTAATCAAATTAAGATGATAATGTTGTATACCGAATCACTTTATTTTATAGCTTAGAATTAAAGATGATGCAGTCATTAAAACCCAGTAATTTGTCCATTCTGTTTGTCTTAAACACATACCTTTCTTATTTTATATGGCATTTGACTTGTGAACTTACTACATTTTCCTTACATAGATGTAAAGCAGAGGATCAACACTTGACATTGTACGTTCCAAGAGTTAAATTAGATGGCACATTCCTCTAGAGTCTCACAGACTGACAGGTCACGGTCATGTTCAGTAGATTGCAGCTACTGCTATTACTCTCAAAAATGGATATTAATGAAATACTGTTTATTATTTTCACAGAACTCTCCTACAAACACCTTCTTCTAAATATTTTACCATGATATCAAACTTTGTGGTATCTTAGATTTTAAACATTTGCCAAATAATTCTACTAGACTTTTGCCCACTAATCTTAAAATAAATTATTTGAAAATTTCCAATTCACCACACACTACGAATTGCATAAATGTGGGAGGAATATTAAGCCATTGTGCACATTTGAACCCAGTGTCACAGTGGCCTAAGAATGAACCCAGATCCATTAACCAAATAATTTCAACTCCTTGAGTATTTCTTTCTTCATTTCTCTTAAGATGAGATGAAATCTGTTTCTTACTAAATTTCCCTGACTCAACAATTTCACAAACCATCTTTATCTCTTTAATTAGAATTTCTTCACATAAGATTGTGGTATTGGTTTTCTTTATTTTATATTTTTTAAAACATATGCTTAGTTTTGCTCCCCAAATGCTTTAGAAGAACATGGCTATGTCTGACCACCAGTTTTAGGAACATTCAATGTTTTCAAGTTTTGGTCAGTCTTTTCAGAAGGCTAAAACTCATGTCTGTTGTTAGATATGGGCTTCTCTTCAACTGTTTACTCTAGAAGCTGGAAATGGTTGGGTAATATGAGTCTAGTTTGGGGGTTTAGTGAATAGCACAGAAAATCTTCCTTTTGAAGGAGCTAGATTAAGTTTATGAACAAAAGCCTGATGGCATTACTATATTATAGCATCGATTTATTATCTGTCATCTATCTATCTATCTATCTATCTATCTATCTATCTATCTATCTATCTATCTATATATCTATCATCTATCTATCTATCTATCTATCATCTATCAATCATCTGTCTATCTATCATCAGTATATCATCTGTCAAAAATATAACAGAAAATCTCGTATGGCATACAAGTCAGACAATACAACCTACAGGTGTACACTGTGACAATGAACACAGAATGTAGACTTTGTTTTCTTCAAATCATAATGAGACTGATTTTACAACAACAGAACTAAACATGTCTATGTGGAGTATAGGTTGGAAACTAAGAATTGCTTACCTTGACTATGAGGTTCAATTGCTATATTAATATTTAAATTTTAACTTCCACAAAGAGTAACATATTTGTTTTGTGAATGAATTTGTTTGATAAAAACAATAAACTAGCATATAGAGCAGAATGGTGATTGTATTTTGGTCAGATAGAAGACTTGGATGCTCTAATAAGTAAACAACAGTATAAGTATAAATCCATGTATCAAAGTATTTGAAAAATACTATAGTTAACTGGAAGAAAATAAATCTTATGTATTTTTGTAAATACCGAAGTAGTATTAATGACATGTAAAAATCTTATGTATAAGGTGCATTAAGGAATTTCTTCAAGAATATCTCAGGCTATAACTTAATCAATCAGGTTTTAAAACTTTGTGGCTATAAAAATTTGATTTTCATATTAGGGGTGAGTTAAACATTATACTTCAGATTTATTTTTAGTTCTCCACAAAAAAGAGAAAAGTTAATGTTAAGCTTTCCAAAGATTTGTCTTATGTTCCTTTCTCCTTAATAGGCTGTTCATAGAATCGCAGCCATGGAGGTCGGGATAAGTTTCACTACCATAGCTATATTTCATTGAACATAGACCCACACAATTTCTAATATAAAGTATGGGAACATAAAGCTTGTATTGTCCTTATCACTTGGTACATAGATACATCCTATAAGAATGCCTTTGAGCTGTGAAAGAAAATGTGTAACGAGCATTATGTTGATTCTTTCACTAAAAGGTTACTTTCAGTTCCAATGCAGATGAGCTTTCATGAAGTTAAGAAGTTCTTAACTTCAATTATAAGCTTTTATCACTGTTTTCTTCCACATTGTTCAGAAATAATGTTAATGTGTGGAAGACATACCTACAGTTTAATAGGACCATATGCCGGGAACTATTCTATTTTTCACAGAGAAGTAAAACTAGTTAGTAGGTACTCAGATTACTTGCTATTTTGACTAACCCATAGAGACCTCTCTAAATTTTCTCATATTAAATGCAGTTAATCCAGAAGAATTCCATCAGTCCACACAATGTGTGGTCATTTCTCACCTTGTTTTCCTTGATGGTTCTTGAAGGAACTCCAGCTTTTAGAGTTACACAGCACTTTTAGCAGAGGCTTTCCTTAATATGTTTGCTGTATATAAAATCCTTAAGTTGTATTTTCACATATTAAATAGATGATAATATGGTGCTGGCCCTGTGTGCAATAATTGGCACTCTCTGGAACACAATTTGGAATTTTCTAGATATTTTAGACTATATAACTGATATGAAGATAAGCCACTGACTTTCGGCTGTTTCATATCCTTGTTGATATTTAAAGTTTTAGAAGCCAGAGCTGCTTCTAAGTTCCTTGAACCATGGAATTTAGATGAACAATAATGAAGATTATAAGATTACCATTAGCTATTGAATCAGCCTTGTGGAAGTGTAACTTAATAATGGCTTTTCAGAAAAATAATGTCTGAAATAATAAAATTGACTCTGCCAAAAGTTGTAACTCAACACTCAATAAATGATGCTTTAAAGTTATAATGTTAATTTACAGTCCCTGGAAATTAACAGACATTTTATAAAATGGGCTTTAAATTACCAGTGAATTCCACTGCCAGCATATTTATTCTTGTGAAACCTTTTCTTCACATATTTCATTTCTTAACTACATTATGCATAATATATACAAGTGGAATAATGTAAGCAGATTTTCATGAGTGAGTGAGCGTCATTTTATCATCATCAGCTAATCTCAAGTGACTGATTAATGAAACCATTTTTGGTTTTTCCCCACAGCCACTGGTCCAAGCAGAATTTAAGGAGACCTAATTAGCTCCAGGATGAAACTACTAAAGATTAAGTGAAGTTATCAAAATTCTCCAATTCTCTATTCGTGATGCTTATTTTATACTCCATTATTTTTTTCCCCCAAGAAACACAGTTTGGATTCTCTTCTGTATAATAATTTCAATAAAGTCTTTTAGAAAGTGGTAAGAAGCAGACTACTTCAGCAAAATCCTACTCAACATTTGAGCCTTCATATAGAAAACATTATCTCTGATCCTGTTTTGAGTGAAGGATGGAAGTTTACAATGTAACCAGACTCATTGTCTCATTCAGCTCATGATGAATCAGTTAGTCATGCTTCAGCTAGAAGAGAATTAAAACACAATCTCACATACACAAAATTACTGTTAATGATGGAATCATTCACTGTCATTTTGTTTTATTTTTTTCTCTTAAACTTGTGTTTAAGATAACATATAAATATATACATCTTGTGACTAAACATAATTTTTGAAGAGTTTTTAATTTGTTCATACAGAAAATATTTGTATTGAAAAATCTGGAATCATTCTAGTCATACCAAATTTACATCATGAATTGTTCTTCCGAGGACTGGAGCAACATTGCTAGACACACACTCATTTCCTTTCTAGATGTTTATAATTAGTACTTTATTAAAAACAACACATTTATGTATGAAATAGTAGGTTAAACGGTACCTTTAAGTGTGAAAACCAAGCATATGGCATTATATTTTACCATGACTTCTTATTTAATTATGTAGGGAGGTTCACAATGACAACTACAGGAAGGCCTGCGTGGGTACCCCAGCCAGCCCTTGCTTTTCAGATAGGTCGTGTTTACTCTCACCCTTGCAGTTATATGTAAGATTTGATAAGAAAAAGATTTCTACTTTATGTGAGTTTGATTTACAATTTGAATTTTTATAGTTTTCTCAAAATAATAAGTGATTTGCCCAAAGAAGAATGTCAAATAACACAGGGAAAGACCACTAATTGTCAAGAAAAATTCATAGAGCAGGATGATGAATCACTCACTTCAATATAAGTAAATGTGATTGTAACAGAAACATACAGATGTGTAAATAACATAGACCTAAGCATGCACGTGAATGCATACACACATTCTTTTCCACAGCTATTGAGAGTCTCCATGATTTATCAATGTAATAGAAAGTAGTTTGTTAGCACAATTATAGAGAAAGATCTAGGAACTCCAGAAGCAAAGATATTCTATGTATGTGTACAATTTGTGTGTGTGTGTGTGTGTGTGTGTGTGTGTGTGTGTGTGTGTACACGTGCACATGCGTATGTGCATATAGCTTGATGAATCCATTGTACTTGGTATTAGGAGACATAAGACATCTGCAATGGTGATTTCATTTTCACCTAACTATATACTGGTGCATGTAATCTGCTCCACATTTTCAAAGGATGTACAGTCAGGATACTCCTGTAGGGGAAAAAAAAAAGCAACCAGGATACTCCTCTAGGAAAGCAAACAAACAAATAAACAAACCAACTTCCATATCTGAGAACCTTCAACATGATCTTTTCTTATAATGATGCTTGAAATCTTGGTACACTTGAGATCTGGTCCTTTCCTTTAAAGAACAGTTTCCTTTGTACTTCTGATAAAGTCAGCAAATACACTCTTGGGAAATAAAAGTCCCTTCCTGTCCACTAAAAGTTAAAATCAACTTATGGAATTTTGGCTTCTGCTAAGTCAGAAAAAGTCACATGCAGCACTTTTTAAATATGATACAAAATTAGAAACTACAGAAACGAACATTAATCAAAAGTTTGAAAAATTAGTGTTTTCAAATATCACAATGCTGTTTTACACAGGAATGATTTGCAGAAATTCAAGAATCAAAATGGTTGAATTATTTCTTTTCTATTTTTTCTTTGTTTTTACTTAGAATAATAGTAGTAGGTTTTTCTTTTCTTTTTTCTTTTTAACCAAGACCTATAACCTGTCTAGTCTCAGATTCTTGGTCTAATTTACAGAGTCAACTCTGAGTTCCATTTTGTAGAGTGGGATGTAAATCCTATCAGAATATGATTGATTGCTACCATAATATTTGCACCACCATTGCATCAATGTATCTTTTAGTCAGGTCACTGTTGTATGTCATGGGATTGGCACATGGTTAGACTGATGTTTGCTTTCTTCTCTGGTACCATGCAGAATACCTTCCAGCACTATAAGCACTACTAGGAAGAGGTGGTGCTTTTTGTGGGTATCAGCTTCATTTCTCAGTGTTTTAGGAAATAGCAAGTATTATCTTCAGCAATAGGACCTTATTGTTAGGTTGAGGAGGGTAACTAGTAGCCTTGGCAATAGGCTGTAATGTTTAAGGGTGTTTATGGTACCCCTATGCTCAAATACTCAGCAAGGTATAATACATTCTAGGTACTGGGAGTGGTTTACTTTGTAACAAGTGATGTCTAGTTAGACTATTTTCTCCATTATAAAGTAACTCCATTTGAAGTCCTTTTAAGTACTTTAGGATGATTCTACAGTAGTAGGTTTCCATACGGTGTTAGATGCTCCCTAATACTTCCTACTTTACTCTGCCCTTCTATCCCAGTCTCCATTTAATCTTCCTATTTTAGTTTCTTCTTTATCCTTTTGTTACACTATATTCTATCCCCGCCTTTTTTGGAATATTCTGTCACCAAAACTCATCCCTTTGTGCTACCTAACATCTATGGTTATTCTAAATGAGATACATATATCTAAAGTCTAAAAGCTAACACCCACTCATAAAAGAAAGCTTGCAGTATATGTCACTCTCAGTTTGAGCAACCTCACTCAGGATGATTATTTCCAGCTCCATCCATTAACCTTCAAATTTAATCATTTCACTTTTCTTAACAACTGAATAATATTCCAGTATATAAATGTGCCATATTTTTATTATCTATTTCTCAGATGATAGGTATCTAGGCTCTTTCCAATTTCTGGTTATTATGAATAGTGAATCAATAAACATGGATGGACAAATATTTCTAAAGTAAGATATTGAATCCTTTGAATATATGCCCAAGATAAGATCGGTACAGCTAGATTTTGTGATAGATCAATTTTAATCTTTTTGAGAAACCTCCATAACTATTTCTATAGAGGCTATATCAGTGTACACTTCCACAAGCAATGAGTAAGTGTTCCCCTTTCCCCATATCCTGTTTTTATTTGAATATGGTAATTTTCCCATAATATTTTAATTTATATATAATATGCATATTATATATATAATTATCATGGTTTGAAAGAAAATGGCCCCGCAAGGC
Source organism: Peromyscus eremicus (assembly GCF_949786415.1). NCBI lineage: Eukaryota > Metazoa > Chordata > Mammalia > Rodentia > Cricetidae > Peromyscus > Peromyscus eremicus. Next base: position 11,767,163 of record NC_081428.1, read on the forward strand.
TCATTGGGAGTGCCACTATGTATTTGGTGTAGTAAGTGTGGCATCATTGGAGGAAGTGTGTCACTGGGTGTGGCCTTTGAGGTCTCAGATGCTCAAGCCAGCCCCAGTGGGGCATTCTTTTCCTGCTGCCTGCCAAACAAGATGTAGAACTCTCAGTTCCTTTTCCAGCACCATGTACGCCTACATGTTGCCTCCTTCCTGACAAGAGGAAAATAGACTAAACCTCTCAACTGCAAGCCACTCCCAATTAAAGTTTTTCCTTCATCAGAGTTGCTGTGACCATGGCATATCTTCACAGCAATAGAAACTCTAAATAAGACAGTAACTTAATTTTCATACAATAGCTGGCTGGATGAGTACAATGAAAATTTTCTCTGCTTTTTATCTAATTATACAAGTGAATCATAAGCAACATTTATCTCATTGTAAGTATCTCCTTTATTCATACAGTTAAATTTCATTTTCCCCTTTTATTGAAAATAGGTTATTTTCTCACTCAATATACCCCGATTACAGTTTCTCCTCCCTCTATGCCTGCAGATTCCTCCCCACCTCCCCTCTCATCTGCATCTACTCCCTTTCTGTCTCTTGTAGGACAAGAACAGGCTTCTAGGCGATAACAACAAAATACAACTAATAAGGTAAAACAAAAACCATTACATAGAGGTTGGACAAGGCAAACCAACAGAAGTAAAAGAAGCTAAGAGAAGCCACAAAAGTCAGAGACCCCCTTGTTCACATTCTTGGAAATCCCATAAAAGTAGTAATCTTAAAGCTATAATACATATGCAGAGGACCTGTTGCAGACCTGTGTAGGCCCTGTGCTTGCTGCTCCAGTCTCTGTGAGTTCTTATGAGCTTTGCTCAGTTGATTTAGAGGGCCTTGTTCTCCTGGTGTCTTCCATCTCTTCTGGCTCTTACACTTTCAACCTCCTTTTCGTTGGGGTTCCCTGAGCTCTGAGGAGAGCAATTTTCCTGGAAGCATTTGTGAATAAGCAGGTGAAAATAGTAGAATTAAGTTGGTTTGGTTGTTAGTCTTTCAATTTAGCAAATATCTTTTTTTTTTCTGAAAATGAATGCGCTACCTCAGCAATAATATTATTTTCACATTTCCTTACTGCTTCAATAATTTGCATACTTGATAATCATGTTTTTGATGTCCATGAGTTGCTTAGGACAAGATACATCAATGGGATTCAGACATTAATAAGATATAGTTCTGCTGTCCTATAGCTTTGAGAAAGACAGAAAAAAGATGAAGATAGCAAGTACAATACAGTCAGAAGCATGAAGTATAAAGCATCTTAAGGAACACAGAAAGTGTAAATGAAACCTATACTTCACAGAGGGTGGGATTCTCTCAGAAGAGCCTTTAGGGGTGGTGACTGCACAAAGAAGTAGGATGAGATGAGAGGCAAAGAACGCACCATGGAAGTCACTGCCGCATTTACCTTCAGCATGTTTATAATCAAGGAAAGACATTTAGAAAATTAATGTAGATGGCTGGGGAGTGTGTGTGTGTGTGTGTGTGTGTGTGTGTGTGTGTGTGTGTGGTTTTCATAGTTTCTGTTGAGTTTCTACAATCTAATTCAGCTCTTAAACAATTTATTGCCCTGCTAGTCTGAGACACTTCCATCTGTGCTGATCATCAAATGAGACATGATTATTCTTTTAATGAATTTTTATCCCTTAGGATATCTGAAAGTTGCATTTTGCTTGAAGAGCTCTAAATGCATGTATTTTTGTAGGATAAAAATATGGAAACCATCATCAGCAAAACTCTAATTACCTTCTTAGATATAGTATATGTAATAATATTAGTGACTCCTTTATTTTCTCCTGTATCTCTAATCATGAAATTGAGTTCACCTATTAAATTATTTGGCTTAAAATTTTAGTAGATTTGTACCCTGTTTTCATTAGACATTTGAGGAAAAATATATAACCAAAGAAACAAAAGCTCTGTTTTTTCACCGGTCATGAAATCTAACAATGATCAATCAATTCTGCTCAATAAAATTTCACATTTTATAACACATTCTAAAGATTTTATGCAGTGGCTATTATTTGGTGTGAGTTATAACAATGCAATATGAGTAACAAGCATGCATTCTCCAATATTTTTTATTTAAAATAACAGAATAGTAATAACTAATAAAAAAGATGTCTCCACACAAATGCATTACAAAATGTTTATGTGGAGTACATAAAATAGCCCATGGACATAAGCTAGACCACTTTGTGTTTCCTTTTACCAAATTATATCTCATTACCATATCACTCATCACAGAGAAACTATGAGAGGCTTTGTACATTTCTGCAGTATAAATTGGGTCACGATATGCTCTAAGTAAATCCTTTGAAAATTAAGTTTGTATTCATATTTTGTATTAAAATTAATAGCCCACATAATTCTTCCTAATTAGTTTTAAGTCCAACGAAGCCAGATGTTATGTTTGGCAGTGTGTGTGTGTGTGTGTGTGTGTGTGTGTGTGTGTGTGTGTGTCTGTGTGAAATTTCTGCTTAGCTGTCAAAACAAGTAAAGCTAGGCCCAATCATAAGCAAGAAACAGGAGTGTCTTATTTAGGTTTTCTATTGTTGTGAAGAAACAACATGACCACAATAACACTTATAAAGAAAAATATTTATTTGAGGTTACTGCTTAGAGTTTCAGAGGTTTAGTCCTTTATCATCATGACATGGAGCATGGCAGCATGCAGATAGACATGGTGCAGGAGAAGGAGCTGCTACATGTTGTATATAGGCAGCAGGAAATAGACTGTCACTGGGTTTGGCTTGAGCATATATGAGACCCCAAGCCTGCCTCTACAATAACACATGTCCTCCAACAAGGCCACACTTCTTAATAGTGCCACTCCCTTTTGGGATCATTTTCATTCAAACTACCACATTTCACAACCTAGCTCCCATTAGTAAAAAGTACCACAATTTCTGTTGGACCTATTCTTGCTAATTGACAAAAATCTCAATTTTCCTTTCAGGATCAATTTAGAAAACTTTTCTACATCAATGTTTAATGTTTTACTCTGTTTGTGTGGTAAATATGTCCATTCTAAGATAGTTATTTTCTCTCTGCATAAGATTTCCTCTAGGAGAATGAGTGGTAGATAGAATGACTAGGATACAATCAAGCTCATGATCCAAGCAATCTACATGTGTATCCTGTAATTTCTTTTCTACCAGAGCCAATTCTCTCTCAGCCTCATCTGATAGTTTTCTTGGACTATTTAAATCCTTATCACCTTGTAAGATTTGAAATAAGTTACTTAGTTCTTGAGTAGTTAATTCAATTGTAGACCACAGGCAGTTAATATCTCTCAGTAATTTTTGAAAACCATTAAGAGTTTATAATTTATCTCTCTTGATTTGTACTTTCTGTGTGAATTTTCTGTAAACCTATATTATATCCCAAATAATTAATAGAATCTCCTTATGTGTATTTTTTTCAGGAGCAGTTTATAATCTCCAACAAGTCATATTTCTCTTTACTTCATCAAATACTTTTTCTAAAGTTTTTTGTGTCTGAATCAGCCAGTAAGATATCATCCATATAATGGTAAATTATAGATTGAAGAAACTGCTTGTGAATTAGTTCTAATGGCATGGCAAATTTCAGAATCATAATAATTACACATTTGCATAAATAATTCCTTCATGGGAAATATTCTACTTAAAGTAAAGGGTTTGGCTGCCCAAGAAAGGAGCACATTTCTTTCTAACTCCGTGAACATTTTTCTCACCCTAATGAGAAGGTACAAATATCACAAACTTTTAGATTATATCTCACTAATTATGTGGTATTAATATTTTAGGTTATGTATGTTCAGTCCATTAAAATGGCTATTGAGAATTTCTAATGTAGAATTATCAAACCCAAAAGTTAGGATGTGTAAGTTATAATAGGTGATCATTTGAATCCCCCATATTTGTTACAGCTTCTTAACACATTTCTTGTACTATAACTTTTGTAAGACAAATAAATACCTCAGTTTAAGTTCTAAACCATTGATTCAAACATGTATACATGAAGTAAGCTCATTTATATGTGAATATCTCACTCATTGGAATAATATAAATCTGCATCATGAATTATAAATTCCCATAAAATGGCCTTCACTGTGAAAATACTTGCACAACAATAATGTCAGAGAGATAAGTTACGTCCCATGACCCAACTTCATTCTTATTGACAAGTATACAAGTTAGGAAGAAAGTGAGCTTGGCATCTAGTCAGTTTCTATTTCCAAGAAGGAACATTCTCTAGGCTATCTCTGGAACCCTGCAGTCTACCATGCTTGTTGATTTTATGAAAATGAAGTGGAAGCCGAGCTTTGTTTGCTTGAGCCCTGTCTCATCAGTTCCCTTTCCTTCTGCTCTGCCTTCATCTTCAGATCTCTTTTCAGGAAGTGTTGACTATTGGTTTAGTACTCTACTAGGAAGTTTTAACTCTCATGATCTGATGAGGTTCATTTCTTGGTAGGACTGGTAAGTTATTTTCTTAATTGATGACAACAGTGCATGGCCAAGAGAGTTTGGGCACAGAAATGAAAGTCTTTCTTCCTATAGGAAGACAGAAGTAAAATAATTGGAATTTATTGTTGTTGGTTGTTTTTTGCTCTTTTGGGGGGCCCTGCCACTCATCTTCCAAATAAATTGCACATGGAGGCTTAATATTACTTATAAATGCCTGACATTAGCTTGGCTTGTTTCTAGTCAACTTTTCTTAACTTTAAATTACCCCATTTACCTTTTGCCTCTGGGCTTTTATCTTTTTCTATTTTTGTGTAGTCTTTCTTTCTTTCTCCATTGCCGTTTGTGCAGCTGGGTAGCTGGCCCCCTGCCTCCACTCCTTGTTCTCTTGTTCTTTCTTCTCTTACCTCCCAGGTTTCTCCTTCTATTTATTCTCTCTGCCTGCTAGTCCCACCCATCCTTTCTCCTGCCTTGCTATTGGCCATACAGCTCTTTATTAGACCATCAAATGTTTTAGACAGGCAAGGTAACACAGCTTCACAGAGTTAAACAAATGAAACATAAAATAATGCAACACATCTTTGCACCATTAAACAAATATTCCACAGCATAAACAAATGTAACATATTTTAAAATAATATCCTACAACATTTATTCCAATTCCTTTATACTTATGCTTTACACTTAATATGTAAGCTGCCTTTTATAATTAGAAACTTTTGGAAATGTAGTTAAATTTAACTCTTAAAATTAATTATAATTTTGTAAACAATACAATTGATGATATTTTTTGGTCAAGATTGAAGTGAGAAGATGGGAATAGAGCTCATTTGATTTCTGGCCTTAGTACACCCGAAGCCTGGCGGGGGGTGGGGAGGGCGGTTTACTCAGCAGCAGTACATAAACCTGTAGTGTGGTTCACACCTGTTACCGCACCACTCTAGCATGGCTCACACCTGTGACCTTATCACTGTAGTGTGGTTCACACCTGTGACCCCATCATGCTAGTGAGGTTCATTCCTGTAGCAGTATTTTATTTGCATATTAATAAATAAAGTTTGCCTGGAGATCAGAGGAAATAGCAAGCTATTAACACAAAATTTAGGCAGTGGTAGCACACACCCTTAATCTGATCACTTGGCAGGCAAGGCTCTCTGTGTGTTCAAGGACACAGAAGGGTACAGCCAATCATGGTGACACATACCTTGAATCCCAGGACCAACTATAGAGACCTGGAGGTTGGTATAAACAAACAGGCAGTGACAAGGAAATGAGGTAGCTGGGCTAAGAGCCAATGAGAGGGCAGAACAGCAAGGCAATAAAGGTGCAGGTAGACAGGAAGTAGCTCTCTTTGGAAGCTACAGCATGGTGAGTTAAGGTTAGCTAGTGGCTCTCACTATTTCCCTGTTCTCTAAGGCTTTTATCCCTATATTTGGCTTTGTGTTTTTTATTTAGTAAGACTGTTTAGAAATTTGGCTACACATTCCTGTGACCCTATCACTCTAGTGTGATACACATCTATAACCCATCACTCTTGAGGTAGAAGCTGGAAGATTGGCAGTTAAAGATGATCCTTGGCTACACAGAAAGTTCAAGGCCAGCCTGGGCTGTATGAGTTCTGATGAAGATGAATAAATAAATAAATAGATAGATAGATAGATACAAAGTAACTAGGACATTGCTTTATAATTGTCTGGTCTTTGAATTTCAAATGACAAATTTTATTATCAAGTTGAGTCCAGTTAATGCAGAAATTAGGTCCATTTGATTCAGATGACCTGATGAAGATCTTATAGGAAATGCCAAGTTTAGGACACCTAAACCAAGAATGTATTATTTTTATGTTTGTTTCTTGCTGTTCTTTTTATTGTTTATTTATGTAGTGTTGAAGACTGGTGTGATGCATCAGGGGTTAAGAGCTCATTCTAATCTTTCTGAGAATATGACTTCTGTTCTTAGCATCTATGCCAGCAGGTTCACAACTCACACCAGGCAATCCGGTTCTTCCTGCTTTCAAGGATGCATGCACACACATCTGCACACATGCACATACACACATGTACACAGTCTCTCTCTCACTTTCTCTTAAACATATATAATTTAAGATAATATAAAGAGATTAAAATTATGTAGATTTGTTTAATTCTGATGAGGGCTTTCTTGCCTTATTAGTTTTAGATATAGCAGACTGTATATTTACATAATTGTAGATCTAATAGCTAGTAAATTAACTGCTTACCTATTAGGAATGATGATGCCATCTTAAAATGTAGAATATCAAAATGAAAAGCAATTATATATTACTCATAATTATCTGCTCGTATTTCTTATATAATACTCCTTTGACAGAATGTAAGTTCAATAAGGAAATATTTGAAAACCCCAGAAAATTTTGGGATAATAGTGTGGAAAAAATAAATTATAGAGGAATAGATTTATTTTCAAGCTGACTCAACATTTTTCTTTCATCAAGGTGCAGTGCTAGTGTGATTTTTAGGGATTTCTAAAAATATTTATTTTTTGTTACTTCCTTAGAACAAACTGTATCATCTTTGAATTTTGGTACCTTACAACAGGAAATAGTGTTGCAGCAAATTAAACTTACTGGATGTCAGTTCATCCATTGAACAGCTCTGTCTGACACCCATCTTTTCTTTCATCAACTGGCAATTATCCTGAGTCCACCATATTACTTGAGTTTTCTTTTTATGTGACTTTCTAGTCACAAGGAAAAAAACTAACAATTTTTCCTGTAAATGTTCTATTATAGAATTTTCTTTTCACAAAGCATCTAAGTCCCCCATTACAGTGATTAAAATCAGTTTCATGTAGTGCCAGCAGAAGAATCCTCTCTCTTTCCTCAAAGAACTATTGTAAACACTTGATCTTCTTTATTTATGTTATTCCTACTGCAAAAAGCCTCTTTTATGATATCTTGTCTTGGAGTCACATTGTCATGTCCCTGATCTTTATAGGTACACTGTTTCTTTCATGTTGTTCCAATATTTGCTTCAGACATGGAAGAGATTTGATTTTGACTTGGGTAGCCCATACTAAACCAGTAACTGTCTTATCAGGATCCAAACACTCTCCCTGCCATCTGTGGGGAGTTGACACATCCAAACGACACAGCAGATCAGATTATGATGTCTCTAACCACATGGATGACAAAGAGACTCTTAGATCCTTTCATCACTTTGGGAAAACTGAGAACATGCTGCCTTCTAGCCTTTTCTCCCTTTTCTTTGTGACTAATATTTAGGCAAGTTGTTTAGAAACATTTTAATATACTTTACTGAACTTCCTGTGATGTGCTGAACAGCCTCCTGCATGGCACCAACTTATCAGCAAGAAATCTTCTCAAGAGAAGCTTCTCCTACAACTCCCATCACCCAAATTCTTGGAGGCTAACGTGTGCCACAAGGGTGTTGTATTCTAATGAGAAAGAGCCAGGTTGTGATGCTATTTGAAAATCTGCTTTAAAATGACCTATACAGCTGGAAAGGGCTTTTTTCTTCTATTACTGGATGATTCTGAAGGTTACAACAAAAGGCTGTAACATCAGAATGTCATCAGGTTCAAGCCCATAGTAAGCTTTGCTTTGTATTAACTATACAATTTTGATATTTGACCTCTGTGGATCACAACTCCCTCATTTTTAAAAAGCATCTATTTTTATATTAGTTACATCATAGTGTTTTAAGTAAATGTAAGGTATAAGAGGGCCTGATTAAAGATAAGAAAGCAAATATTATTAACTAACTTTTAAGCATTGATAACTACTTTTTTGTATGAGGAAATAAATAATAGAGATGTCTAGAAGAGTAATTGTAGTAATATACCTTGATATTATTCCAGCCTAATCATGACCTCAATATGTTCTATTTCTATATCAACCTACAGTAGAAAAGAAAACATAACAGGTAGCCAATATTGTATGACATTTTTACATAAAAACACTCAAATAAGTATCTAATGGTTTCATTAGACATTAACTTTCATTAGATAAGTTGTTAACTGAACTTTGTTTTAGACCATGCAGGTAATTTAGCTAGGGTATATTTTTTGTTGTTGAATTGTAACTTGTAGTATTGATATAAGCTAGCAAATAAGACCTTTCAGACTTGACATACCATGTATGGTTGATATCCCTGGGAGTCCTGCTCTTTTCTGAAGGGAAATAGTGGATGGGGAAGATGGATCTGTGGGAGCTGCGAGGAGGAGGTGGAGGATGGACTGGGATGAAAGGAGGGAGGAAAACTACTGACATTGTGCAATATATGAGAGAAGTTTTTTAAAAATAAACAAAAATATAAGAAAGGGATATTGCAGTAGATGGTAATTAATATGACTCTGAATTCATCAATGTGTAGAAAACAAGAAACTGTGGAGTTCATAGCCCTAAATGCAACAGCTGAATCATTCCTTCCCCTCAAGTCTCAGGGATCTCCATGAAGGGGGTGTTAGTAAGATATTATAAGGTTGTTGACAACTACTGTGGAATAATGCTTCTGTACAATGGTTTAATAAAATGCTGATTGGCCAGTAGCCAGGTAGGAAGTATAGGTGGAATAAACAGAGAAGGAGAATTCTGGGAAGAGGAAGGCAAAGTGAGGAGATGCCAGCCTGCCATCCAGGGAGCATCATGTAATGGCACACAGGTAAGTCTATGGAACATGTGGCAACATATAGTTTAACAAAAATGGGCTGAGTTTAAGTGTAAGAGCTAGTCAGTGGTAGGCCTGAGCTAAATGCTGAGCAGTTTTAATTAATATAAGCCTGTGTGTGTTTACTTGGGTCTGAGTGGCTGCTGACTGCAGGGCCACAGGAGCTGGACAGGACCAAGAAAACTTTCAGCTACAGATAACATCAAGGAAACAGTGTTTTCCAGACAGGGAAAATGCACATATGAACTCAGAGCAATTGTGACAGCATGGAAGGGACCTGTACAAGCTCCAGCTAGACAAAATTCAGCAGGGGGGGGGAGAAAGGCAGGTATGAGATTCCAACACTAGTTGAAGTTGTACTGGCATTTGATAGCTTCTGGGAGAAGGTGAGCCTGTTTCTTTAATGAAGTAACCCCTGGTTTGAGGTTAACCACAAATCAGGGTGAGCCTCACTCTCAAGACTAGTTGAAGAAAACAACCTGGACTTGATGGGAGGAGAAAAAGAAAACAAAACCTCCAAGTTGAGTGAGGATGAAGGTAAGCATAGGGAGGGTAGATACAGGAAGAGTGGGAGAACAGTAGGTAAAGATGATCAGAATACATTGTATAATTAGGCCTCTTATTGGTTGTCCAGTGTAGCAAGTCTTTCTTGTTGGACTTTCTTTGCACCACCAACCCCTAGATAATGACACGGAAACTTCTTATTAATTATGCAAGCTTGACCTTAGCTTAGGCTTGTTCCCAACTAGCTCTTATAAGTTAAATTAGACCATTTCTATTAATCTGTGTTCTGCCATGTGGCTCTTTACCTGTCCTCCATGCTGTATGTCTTACTCCCTCCAAGTCTGACTGTTGAAATGTTACCTCTCTTCTTTCTAGAATTCCTCTCTCTCCCCAGAAGTCCCAACTCTTCTCTCCTGCCTAGATACTGGTCATTCAGCTCTTTATTAAGCCAATTAGAAGGTGTGATCAAATATCCCACAACAGTCCAGTGCAGAGTGGTCAGCACTGAAATTGTATATACCCAAACAACAAAAATAGACTCAGCAGATAGTTCATGTATGTGTGTGCATTAAAATACACACACACACACACACACACACACACACACACATACACATGCACACACACATATATATGTAATAATCAATGAGAACAAGGTCATTAATTTGGGAGTGGGTACATAGGATGGCTTGGGGGATAGTAGCTGGTAGGGGCTAAAGGGAAGAAAGGAATGGAGAAAGTGATGTAATTCTATTTTACTTAAAATATGCTAACATTTAAAAATAATTAATAATTATTGTTTTTTTAAACAAACAAGACCAATATGACCTTGTTTGTTACTACACCCTTGCTTTTGATATTGCTATGTCTAACTATGCCATACCCGTTCTCATGGATTTGAAACCTCAATTGCTACAAATATTTTTATTTGTATTCATTTATTTTCAATAGTAATTTTTTCATTCCATATTTTAAACACACTAGAACCAAATTGTTTATTCTTCATTTTTATTTCAGTGTCTATTACCTACACTATATCAGACCTGTTACTCCAGTGACCAATTGCAAAAAATCTCTCAACTATGTCATACACTGAATATAGGCTAGATTTTTGACAACAGAAATGGTGAGTGTTTCAGATTCTACAACCTCCCTTCCACTTCTGCTCAGGTTCTAGCAGTGAAAATATGAAACATTATATGAGTTTGTATACCTCAATGTTCCTTGACCTTTGGTTCAGTTACATACTAATAAACTCGTACGATTAGGAAATTTTATATCAAGAAAACCTTTCATGTATCTAGTCTGCCAAATATCATAGATTAATCTAGGCTACCCTAAATATGCTTGGATAACCTAATAGCCTATAGCTGGGAAAATTATATTTAATACAAAATCTGTCATATAAAACTGTGCTCAGTATCTCATGTGATTTAATACTTGTATCCAGAAACACTGGTGGCACAGTACACTGTAGAACTTTTCCTAACTGTGTGGCTTCTTGGAGGCTGTGACTCACTACAACTAACTAGCCTCTTGAGACTATCATACTGTCCTATCAGCAGCCTAGAAATAGATCTAAAGACAAAATATGAAGCACAGTTTCTACTGAATGGTCAGCACTTTTGCTATATTGTAAGGTTGGAAAATTATATGTTTGAACCATCGTTAATGGTGGATCACCTACACTTTTATTTACATATATGCATAATTATGATAGTTTTATTTATACGCTAGGCACAGTAAGATATCATAGTGATTCATAATAAGATAGGACAAGAGACATAGTAAGTATATGAATATGCTTGATTTCTTTCTTTCTTTCTTTTCTTTCTTTCTTTCTTTCTTTCTTTCTTTCTTTCTTTCTTTCTTTCTTTCTTTCTTTCTTCCTTCCTTCCTTCCTTCCTTCCTTCCTTCCTTCTTTTCTTTCTTTTTTTTCAAGACAAGGTTTGTCTGTGTAGTTTTGGTGCCTGTCTTGGATCTCGCTCTGCAGACCAGGCTGGCCTTGAACTCACAGAGATCCGCCTGGCTCTGCCTCCTAAGTGCTGGGATTAAAGGCATGCGTCACTGCCGCCCAGATGAATATGCTTTCTTAAGGCATTTTTTTTGTGTGTGTGTGTTCTTATCTTTCAACTCCAAGGGCATGCTTCACAGCTTCAAGCCATATCTAAATTGCCAATATGATTGCTTTTCTACTTTGAGTCTATTATTAACTAAAATGAAAATTATTTGCATATAGCATTGTGATTGCTACTGAGTGATTAATGGGTGAAAAAATATGGGGCATGGAAGTGTTGAATGGATAACTGGATCACATCCTGAGGAAAACAAGTATGATCCAGAAAGGTGTTATCTCACCATGCAGAATGGCATACAATTTAAAGCATGATTATTTTCTGTTTATAGAGTTTTCTAGTTAATGTTTTTGGTTTGTGGGTGGGTATAAATAACCAAAGTCATAAAATTCAACACCTTAGAAAAGAAAGCACTACTATATTATTATTATTATTATTATTATTATTATTATTATTATTATTAAATAGATTTTCATTTTGGGGGCAAATTTATTGGTTCATTTTGGAAGCATTACAAAGTTCAGTAGGGGGAAGTGTTTATAGATACAGAAGAATAATAAGATCTGAGAGGTATTTCAAAGTTACATCTTGAATCTTAAGACTAAGAAAGTTTAGGTTTTAGTTGGAGATTTGTGCACATGCAAGTGTGTGTGTGTGTGTGTGTGTGTGTGTGTGTGTGTGTGTGTGTGTCCATCTGCTTCAGTTGTGCATGAACAGATGGAAAGCTAGAGATTAGCTTCAACTATATTTCTCTGTTACTCTCCAAATATGTTTTTTGAGATGAGGTTGCTTAGTGAGCTCCAGAGCTCCCATTTTGACTATGATGGCACTAAGGCTGCTGGTATATTCCACCTACCCTGAATTTTACATGGGTTCTGGAGATACAAACTCAAGTCCTCAAACTTGGACATGTAACCCATTGAACTTTGTCTCTAGTCCTGAGAAATGTTTATGAATATGCACTATTATATTATATTTCATTTAGCACAAAATATTTGCCATGTTTGAGAAACCTTTACTGTAAGACACAAAGGAAAGCATAAGAAGCATATTATAGTACTAAGATGAACATAAATTTAGTTCCTTTAAAAGTAATTAAGATTCTGGAAATGCCTTGTTTGTGCTTCCATAGCTCATTTTATAAACATTTAAACAATAAAACAAGTTTAATGTTCTTAATTATTGTTTGAATGTTATACATATTAAATATATTAAGCACACATAAATAAATGCATATGTAACATTCTAAAACAAAAGTTAATGATTATTTGCAGACGGGCTCACCTAGTTCTACAGTTTATGTATGCTTTTGAATTCTTGCATTGGTCTGTTCTCTATTGTATCATCATTTGTGTGTAGAATTTGAAAAATCTCTTTTGCCAAAAATAGTAACTTCCAGGAAAGGTCTCATCCCTTATTACTTACCCTATTATTCATTTTCTATGGCTGATAATCTTTTAATGCCCTGTTTCAAATACATATGGCTTTTAAAATTTTTTGAAAAAAATTTGGTCGTACATCATGGATTCATACATCATGGATTCATATTCTGCTCATGATCTCCCCAAATTTATACACAAAGTCTTCTCTTGTGGTTAGTGATATGAATACATTCCTGTGGTTTTGCAGTCAAGGGAAGTATAGTGTAGTAGGCCCCCTGGGTTAAAACAAAAAGGCTTATGGTGTACTTTGGCTCTATGTTCCCTATGACTTTCTTCAGAGACCAGCATCCATGAGAAGGATTTGCTTTGTTTTTCTAATCAGCAGCAGCTGGGTGAAACAGCATCCAAAAGCAAAGCGAGGAAATACAGCAGAGAGAACTGCAAGCCATCTTACCAACAGGTGTTCTTAAGGATCAAGTTCTTAAAAAGCTCTGAGGTAAGATGAGATGCACTTTGCAGATGAACTGTCCCTGATGCTTAAGGGAGAATAGCAGGAATTTGCATACAATTGAGATTCGGTTCCCTTCCTGTTGTACCAAAAGGACTGAATTTTTTCAGAAGGCAATTTTGAATAAAGAAAATGAGAGGTGAGCTTACATGAAATATCCACATAGAATAATTCTATTTTGGTTTTTATTTTTAATAATAAGAGTATCATTCTGTAGCTCAGGTTATCTAAAACTCACTAATGTACCCAATAATAACCATAAACTCAGATGAATCTTCTAACCTCAGCCTCCCGAGAGCTATGATTACAAGTCTGAATGAATACACCTGACACCATTTTAATTTGAATTGTTAACCATATTTTCAATCCTAACATATACACACACATACATATGTGCACATATATTCACTAATAATGTTATGTTTCTTTTATGATTTAAGGGCATTCACCTGTAACGTGAATGTTATAATTTAAACATCATTCATAAAGAGCACAAGAATATATCCATATTTGTTGCAGCCCAGTTCAGAACACTTAGGAGATGGGGTCAATCAAGATGTCTATCCAGTGGTGAATAGATAAGAAAATGTGATCTATAGACACAATGGAATATTAATCATCTGTAAAGAAAAACAAAATCATGAAATTTACAAGTAAATAGATGGAGATGGAAAGATTATAATGAAGATACACAAGTACAAGAAAACATGCACGCTATATTCTCTATCATATGTGGATTTGAGATCTTCCCTATGCTTAAATTGGAGTACACAGGAAATCAAAGAAACTACAAATGACCCCATGGACAGTGCCTCAAAGGAAAGCAGATAGTAAAATACAGATGAATGAAAGTGGGAAGGAAGATTTCCGGGAGAAGAAAGGTTCAAGCACATAGGGGAATGAGGTACTGGAGGAAGGTTTACCAAAAAGGAAGGGTAGATGTTGTCCTAGTTAGGGATACCATTGCTCTAATGAAGCACAGTAACCAAAAGAAATGGGTAGGAAAGGGTTTATTTGGCTTACACTTCCACATATGAGTCCACTGTGGAAGGAATTTAGGTCAGGAACTCAAACAGGGCAGGAACATGGAGGCAAGAAATGTTACAGAAGTCATGGAGGAGTGCTGCTTACTGGCTTGCACTTCATGACTTGTTCAGCTTACTTTCCTGTAGAACGTAGGACCACCAGCCCAAGTGTGGTCCCACTCACAATTAGCTAGGCCTTTCTATATCAATCACTAATTAGTAAAATGCTCTACTGGCTTGCCCGTAGTCTGCTCTTATGGAGACATTTTCTCAGTTGACATTTCCTCCTCTCAGAAGACTGTAGTTTGGGTCAAGTTGGCATAAAACTATCAAGCACAGATGGAAAAGAAAAAAAGTTCAATTACAGGTCATAGTAGAGCATGGGAGACATGAATTGAGAGGCGTATACACTTGGGGTTAAGGATACAATGATTGGCGAGAGGAGAGGGCAATGACTGGGTAAGCCAAAACTATGGATACATGAAGAAGCTTTCTGGAAATCAACTAGTTTGTATGTATGAGTTATATTGATCTTAGAACCTCAAAGGCAAATTATTAAAACAGCACAGACTATTGCTGTTGGTTTTAACTGCTTTCTGTAACTAGATGGAAAGACTCCATTGGTGAAAACTATTCATGCTGGATGTAGGACATATAAACACATAGAAAACTTGAAATCTGAGATACAACTAATAATATGAATGATGACATGGGCTCATATATTTGCAAGTAGTAGCAATAGTCTTAAAACCAAACTTTGTACTTTTCTTGAAAAAATAGTAGAAGTTGTCATTCCCTTTTGTTTATGTTGAATAAATAAAGGAGAAATGTCATTTCAGAAATATTTTTGGACTTTCAGTTTTATTAAGTAGACAGATTAACGTTACCTAAAGATTGTACACCCTTCTAATGAGACACTTTCTCATCCATACTTACTTCTGCTGTGTTCCCATAGCTAGGAAATGGAAATAGCCTAGATATCCATCAACTAATGAATGGATAATCAGGAGATTTTTTTTTAGCTCTGAATTCCAAATTCTTACTAACTTTCCCTATAAGAGAGTCAAATATCAACAAATTATTAGTATTATTAGCTTGTCTGGGGACAAATGACTTTTAGAGAGTCTTTATAGACTAACTTTGCTTCTAAACAAAGCTGTTCATTAATTTAACAGTGATGGGGGAATAAAACAAACTAAACATGTAGTTTAGTTAGAACAATTGAAAGAATATGGGTTTTCTTTTACCCTAGACTTGAAAAGGGTGATCTTCTAACTCTGCTCTTTACTATGTGATTTCTTTATTTCTGCTAAAATGTGCTTTCCTCTGTCAGAAATGTAGTTCTCCCAGTCTTCCAGGGTCTCACAATTTAAATTCTTCATGCTTCCAAATTATGAATATATCTTATATGAATGTAAATGTGTTGTATTTAAGCAAATAGCCATATAACAAGCACTTTTGAATCTGTAATTCAGTGTTCCACCATACCTAAACCTAAGCAATTCCTAAGTATAAAGAATCATATTATAGCTTCATCTATGCAGAAGCTGGTAGGGTAACTCATGTTTATATCTAGATTAACATCTATATTCATAGAAAGGTATTATTTTGACCATTATTAGTTTCTCTGCTTTTCTCTTTTCCAGTTTTCTAACTCCTGATGCCCCTGCTTCCTAAGTTAACTGCCCTCAACCATCCCTTATAGCGTTTCAGCCTCTGTGTTTATATTTTCTTCTTGTAAGTCATTTCTTCTTATCTCAAATCTTTTTCTCAAAGCACAGGTTTTTCCACTTATTTCTAGTTTCTTTATCTTTGGAGCTCTGGCCCCTGCCTGACTGTTTTTCTAGCATTTTGCTCAGTGGTTAGTGAACTAGGTTCACTGTGCTTTTGGATTTAGAATCTTCTTAGTGAACTGAATGACCACTGTGTTTTCTTTACCTCAGTTCTAATGAACTTGACTTGAACTGTTGTTTTTTAGTTTTTTCCTTTGGCTGTGAATTTTTCTCTTGAAAAGACAACTATTACTTAGGGTTCTGGTAAATCAAAATGTTACTATACTTGAAAATACTCTAACATAAATGAATCATGCACCCAAGGAAAAAAATTATACTTTCAATATGACTTTTATAAAATTTTAAAACAAATAAATAAAGTCTACATCAATATTTTTTTAATTCAGTCAACCAAATCAAGGCTGTTCTCTTTTTCTTTCTTTCTTTTTTTTCCAAAAGACTTGAGCTCAGTAAAATGCACATGACTGTTTGCCAAACAATTCTTCTTTTTTTTTTTTTAAATTTTTAAGCCCATGGGTATTTCAACTGAAATTCAACCCACATGTTTCTGATTCATTTACACTTAATTCATTAAAATTGTGTTTTGTAAGAGTTATTTGATGTCCAAGAGCCTTATGAGTCTTTTTATATGACTTTTTATGCCATTTTTCCCTCAAAAACAGGAAGTGGTATTTTGCTAAGGTCTCAAACTCCAACAGAATTTTACTGCATGCATAAAGCACACCATGATGATTGCATCTCCCTTGGGTTGTCTTTTACTAGACCAGAACACCTGAAGTAGTTATCAGAAAAAGACTGCATTGTTAATGACATCCCCAAATCTCTAACTCAAGGCCAAAATGTAGCTCCCTAGAGAGGGAGACTTCCAAAATTAAGCTTTCAAAAGACTTGCAAAATCAATCCATATTCACATGAACATATGAGCACAGTGCTCTAAATAAGACAGTTCATAGGTCAGACATCTAATATGTGCAAGTTTTAGGAAATCACCGATTTGTTATTAAATCTTGCTTGTTTAAATATAAGCTTTCCTTCTTTCCCTCATCTCACCCCAAGCAAGGGATATCACACGAGACAATCAGGGGAGAGAGAACATGCATCAGATCTAAGTGAGTATTAAGCATGTGCTCAGTGATAAACACTTTATCTTTTGGTCATAGGTCATATTTTTTTTTAAACCAAGGGTAAAACTTTTAGAACTAAGTGCCATTTTAGTGGGAGATATTTTAGTGAAGCATTTTCTATGTGTCAAAAAAAGAAAAAGTTGGAGTGCTTGTATAATGGCATAGACTTGGTCCTGCTTGTGTGGTACTGAAGGACATATTTTAGGACCCTTGAAGTCAGGACAAAATCTACAGTCCTTATTCAAAACCCAGCTCCTAAACCATGACAGTGTGTGCTAATGGATTAACCTCCCCATACAGGAAAATCCTGTGAAGGAATCAAAACCCCTGCAGTACCATTTTGGATCAGATCTTCTTCAGCTCAAATCAAAACCACCGTATCTCCCAGAGTTCCCTTTTCTGTAAATCTAAGTTCCCATAGTCTGCATTCAGACACTGTAGCTTTGCCTTTAGACAGAGTCGTACAGTATGTGGCTCCTCCCAGATTATGTTACATTTCTTAGCATATTTTGAAGGTATGTGTTGTTTCCGTTGCATCACTTTCCCATCTTATAATCTCTTCTGAGTTGTATTTTACTTTCTGAAATGAAAAAAAAAATGACGAGCACAAAGTAGCAGAGGGATTTGCATTGTTTATATAATATTATTTTTTTCCCAATGCTGTTTGGAAAAACTTAAATATCTCGATGCTGAATCTGAAACTATTGCAAGTTTGCATTCTCTTCTGGGATTCAGAAATAGTAATGCAGCAATCATCTAGCATGGACAAGACCCTGTGTTGAAAAAAAAACTGAATCAGAAATATTAATGCAAATTACAACAAAAATACAGCACTTGTACATTGTATAAAGACTCCTCATTTTGCAAAAAAATGTCTTACACTAATATACACTGTGGTAGTTTGAATGTAACTGGCCCCCATTAGCTCATAGGGAGTGTCACTATTAGGACTTATGACCTTGTTGGAGTAGGTGTGACCTTGTTTTGTGGGGGCAGATTTTGAGATCTCTTATGCTCAAGCTACACCTAGTAGGGCAGAGAGACAACTACTTGTTGCCTGCAGGTCAAGATGTAGTATTCTCAACTCCTTCTCCCATACCATGTATGCCTGCAGACCACTATGTCACACCATGATGACAATGAACTATACCTCTGAAAATGTAAACCACCTCAATTAAATGTTCTTCCTGGTAGTGGTGTTTCTTCACAGCAGTAGAAAACCTAACATGCACCAAGAATTTAGAATCTATTAAACAGTGTAAGGAAAGCTATATTTGCTTTTCAGAGGTCGTTTTTTGTTTGTTTGTTTGTTTTGTTTTGTTTCTTCGAGACACTGTTTCTCTGTGTTGTTTTGGAGCCTGCCCTGGATCTCGCTCTGTAGACCAGGCTGGCCTTGAGCTTACAGAGTTCTGCCTGGCTCTGCTTCCTGAGTGCTGGGATTAAAGGCATGCACCACCACCACCGAGCCAGAGGTTGTTTTTACATATAATCAATACAGCAATAAGTGGTAGCATCATACAAAACTATTCTTTTAGAAATAATATATTAGCAACAAACTTAATTAACTCACATGTTTTAATTTCCTTTGAGAGTCAAAAATATTAAGCTTGGTTAACTATCGTGATTCTCGTATCAAACAAAAGAGCTCTTACAAAACTACCATGTAAATGTCAATATCCAGAAATTCTTTAGTAAAATCCAAAATAGCTTGTGTTAACACATCATAATCTTTATATTTTTTTAATTTTTATTTTATTTTTTTTTTTTGGTTTTTCGAGACAGGATTTCTCTGTGTAGCTTTGTACCTTTCCTAGTACTCACTTGGTAGCCCAGGTTGGCCTCAAACTCACAGAGATCCGCCTGGCTCTGCCTCCCGAGTGCTGGGATTAAAGGCGTGCACCAACACCACCCAGTTTACATCATAAATTTTAAAGAAGGCCAAGGAAAGAACAATTAGTCTTTAGTTCTCATTATTTTTAGTGTCTTAGACATAAGCTGGTTATTAAATCAGATTTGAAAAGACAGTAATGGAGTCTATGTAAACATTTACTACAGATTTTAATCTGAAAATATGATGCTTATGTTTTAATTGTGCATCTTTTCCATTTTTATTTAAAAATCCCAAGAATATCATCTATTAAAGATAGAATAGAAAGAATACATTGGATTTCTGCATGTGAAGCATTTTTAAATTTTGTGAATGTCAAACCCAGCAAGAGAATATTTTTCCACATAAGGTGACCATCCTCAGGCCTTCTGTTGCTGAAGCACTGTCTTGTGTGAGAATATCAGCCATTATAGCACTTGTCTGCTTTATGGAATTAACTACATTTTTCCACTGTTCAGCTTCACTCTGTGGTTCCCATAACTTAGCCTGCAGATATGGTTCTGGCCTGGGAAGCATTATCCATCAACATCCATAGCTGATAGTTCAGGGTCTATATCATCATTACTTTGATCTGCTCCAGCTGGAAGATTGCCAGTAATTATTGAGGATAACTTTAGAAATACCTTAAATCATGGCTAATTCTATCCCTTTGCATGAGGAATTACTGCCCACAGACTCAAAGAAGGTGAGGACACATAAAATATCCTTTATCATAGGAAGGTTACAGGCTTATACACCCACACCATATCTGTATGTAATCATGAATGCTAGCTTTCCAAGTGGGTTCCAGAAAACATCATTGTCTATGCTGTCCACTCTCCTCATCTAAGCACCAAGATGAATTAGAAAAACCTCTGCAATGACTCACATGCTTCTTCACTCCCATCATTCTGGAAATAAAGTCTAGACCATGCATCCAAGACTTTAACGGAAATGGCTGTTCTGATGCCATTGTTGTATGTTAAGTATTGCATAATAGAAAGGACAAGAGAACATGAGGAATCCTTTGCTTTGAATGAACATAGTTTGCTTGTCATCCTTTTCCTCCATCTCTTCATGTAATCAAAAGGAAAATGGCATTTTCCCAGTAGCTTCAGTCAAATAATGAGGGAAATTTCAGGAAAATGAAAGAAAGACTCCAATCTCCAGGCCTTTGATTTGACCCCTGATTTCTGGAGACACTGAGTATATTGTGGTTTTCTGAGCAAGGATAAAACAAACCATATTTTATTTTTAGTGATGATTTCTCAGAGGTATAATATACTGGCTTGTGTTACTCTAAAGTAGATTTGACCAAAAGTTTCTTAAGACAGGAAAAAAAAAACTGAAAAAAGAAGTAAAGTTGGGTAGAATTCTAGTGGCCTGCTTCAAAGAATATTTATGGAAAGGTCCCGGATGATCTTTCAGGGCCATCACTAATATTCCCCTAGAGGATAAGACCACTTTCAAATCACTAAGTGAAAGGAAAGATGACACTATCTTGCCAATGTCCCCTACACATAACCCTATCCTTCTTACTCCCATATGCGCTATCCTGGGACTTATTTAAGAATATATGGGGGATGGAATACTACTCAGCAGAGAAAAACAGTGACATCATGGGGTTTGCAGGCAAATGGATGGATCTAGAAAAAATCATCCTTAGTGAGGTAACCCAGACTCAGAAAGACAAACATGGTATGTACTCACTCATAGGAGGATACTAGATGTGGAACAAGGATCACATCACCAGGGAGGCTACCTGGAAAACAGGACCCCAAGAAAGACACAGGGATCACCCAATGACAGAGAAATGGATGAGATCTACATGAACAGCCTGGTCATGAGTGGGGGTAATGAAGGGCGGGGGTCGAGGGAAAGAGAGCTTGAGGGAGCAGGAGATGCCAGCTGGATCAAGAACAGACAGGAAGAACAAGGATAGGAGAACATGGTAAATGAAGACCACATGAGAATAGGAAGAAGCAAAGTGTTAGAGAGGCCCACAGAAATCCACAAAGATACCCCCATAATAGACTGCTGGCAATGGTCAAGAGACAGCCCAAACTGACCTACTCTGGTGATGGGATGGCCAAACACCCTAATTGTTGTACTAGAAACCTCATCCAATGACTGAGGGAACTGGACGCAGAGATTCATGGCCAGGCCCCAGGTGGAGCTCCAGGAGTCCAGTTGACGAGAAAGAGGAGGGTTTGTATGAGCGAGAATTGTTGAGACCAAGGTTGGATAAAGCACAGGGACAAATAGCCAAACGAAGGGAAACACATGAACTATGAACCAATGGCTGAGGAGACCCCTCTGGATCAGGCCCTCTGGATAAGTGAGACAGTTGATTGGCCTGATCTGTTTGGGAGGCATCCAGGCAGTGGGACCAGGTCCTGTACTCAGTACATGAGTTGGCTGTTTGAAACCTGGCGCTTATGCAGGGACACTTGGCTCAGCCTGGGAGGAGGGGACTGGACCTGCCTGTACTGAGTCTACCAGGTTGATCTCAGTCCTCGGGGGAGGCTTTGCCCTGGAGGAGGTGGGAATGGGGGGTGGGCTGGGGAAAAGGTGAGGAGCGGGAGGGGGGAGAACAAGGGAATCCGTGGCTGATATGTAGAACTGAATTGTATTGTAAAATAAAATAAAGAAAAAAAAAGAATATATGGAGGAGAGGAAAGATGGAGGCATGTGTTAGGAGAAGTGGAGGGAGAGGAAACTGTGGTCAAGAAGTATGATATGAAAAGATAAGAATAAAAGAAAAGAGTGGCTTCATGCAGCACAGAGGTAAAGAGGTAAGGACAGGAAAGGTACGCAGTCATCTTCATGACTAAGGCTCTAAGATTGGGCAAGTCCAAGAAAAGAGAGGCATGGACCATTAAATAATAAGTATTTACAACATGAATCTTGAATCTGGCTCGTACCATAGTCATACTATATAGGCTCATACTATAAGCTGGAACTGTATGTGTGTGGTTGGGGCTTCATACATGTGCACTAGAGATTGAACTTGTAGCGTGGAGAATGCTAAGCTCATGCTCTGCTATTGAGCAATATCTTAGTTCCTGAATTTTTAATATTCTGGAAACATAGGTACTAATATCTGATATGTTATACTAGGCTCTGCTGGAGGTTTTATTTAGTAGGCCAAACCAAATCAAATGTAGGTATTTAGAGTAATTCCAATGAAACCTATACATGCATGTGTTATTTTAATTATGTCTATTTACATGTTTGTGGAAGGGGATTGGGTACATGAATGTAGTGCCCATTGTGGCCAGAAGATTATGTAGGGTGTCCTGGAACATGAGTTATAGGCAGTTGTGAGTCATCTGATTTGGGTGTCGAGAACCAAACCCAAATCCCATGAATGGACAGTGTGTGTTCTTAACTGTTAAGAAGTCTCTACAGCTCCTCCTCATTGTATTTCTATTGATACATTATCATATCCCAAATCAATTGTTCAATGTCAAATATGCTAAATGCACGTACTGGTTCAGCCTAACCATCTCATCGTTCCACAAGGGGAACACATTGGGACATAGGTAATTTTGTTTTCAGGATATAATAGATTTTATGCAACTGTACTTTCATCATGTTCTAAAATTACATATTAGTAAAAAATAGCTAGAGATTAAGGTTTATTATATAACATTTAAAATTAAAATTTTATTGTCAATATAGTAGAAAGAGTGGGGCAAGGAAACTCTATGGGATAGAGTATCAAGACACAAAACAAAGAACAAAATATTGAAGACAACATTGAGCTTGGCTGATATGACTAACAAGTTACCACAGCTAATTTTAAAGAGCAGGAAGCTCAAAATGTTGATGACATTGCTGGCAGCTAGCTGCTACTGGATACTTACCAATCCTGGCTACTTGAGAGAACAAGGAAATTTTACAAAGTAGCAATAAAAGAAAAGAAGAGGAGCTAAAACTTCAAGCAGCCCGAGACCAACTCCACATGGTATAATTGCTTGGCTCAAATTTAAGACTGTATCACATATTTCTACTAAGTGTATAATCCATTAATAGCAAGTGTGTTTCCCTTGTAGGGTAATCAATACATTTTTCAAGGTTCTATTTATTTTTATTGTGTGTATGGGTGTTTGGCCTGCATGTATTTCTATGTAGCACGTGTGGGCAGTGACTTTGGAGACCAGAAGGGGCGTTGGATTATCTAAGACTGGAATTATAGAGAGTTACTTGATACCACATGGGTGCTTGGAATTGAATCGGGTCCTCTGGAAGAGTAGCTAGTGTTCTTAACCACTGAGCCATCACTCTAGCCCATCAAGAGAAACTGTCCTAAATCAAACAGTAGTACATTAAGACTATAATTATTTCACTATTTGAAATAAGGTTTAACCAGAAAGTTTACATGGAGTTAAAAAGTGACCAGATATTTAAAATGAGTCAAACTGAATGTGCTTTGTTCAGTTCAGGTCTGTTAAATATCAAGGGTGGACATGCCAAACTTGCATAAGATCAGCACTTAAATCAGTCAGCTATCTCATGCTGATAAATAACAGAGAGGCAGAGACTGCCTTTTAAAACTAAATGATCCCAAGAAGGCAAAAGTTGAGCCCTTCTGAATCATATCAGTAAACACGCATTTCTGTTTTGGTCTATTTGCCTCTCCATTCTTTTATGTTAAAACCTACACAAACATCATACCCATTCTCATAATTTATTTTGATGACTAATACACACATTGTAGGGGTAAAAAACATATGGAAGGATAGGAGAGAATCAGTTTTAGTGGCAACCACAAATGCCTTTACTACTTGTCTCTTTATAGTGAATACTTGGGTTAGGAACAAAGATCCGTAGGTAGAGAGCTTAATAATCACCAACCTTCTCAAAGCAAAGGACAAAACAACCACTGTGCACTTCTGATCTGTCAGCAATCTCTCTTCTAGTTCATTCATCACACGGCCCCTAGATTTAACAAGAACCCACTTCAAAGACCACAGAAAACCCACCTCTTCAACAAAAGTCCTCTTTGAGCCTTTGCAGAGTGATTGCTTCTTTTACTCTTTATCCCAGAGGTGAATTTCAGGTTCGCTGATACCATAATCTTAAGCAATAGTCCCAGAAAATCGAAAGAATTATCACTGACTTTCTCCCATGGCAAAGTTATTGTGATTCTAGTAATATTCTTAGTGTTTTCATTTATATTTAAAAAAACCTGAATTGAGGAAACACAATGTGTAATTTTACTTATGTCACAGTAAAAAAAAAATTTTTTAGGAAAAAAAAATTAAAGGGTGGTGTTTAGGCATGGTGGGATGGTGCTTTCTGCCAAGACTGATAACCTGAGTTTGATACCTGGGACTCACATGGTGGAAGGAGAGAACCAATTCTAGCAAGTTGTCCTATGATCTCCACATACTTGCCGTGGTGTGATCACTACCTACAACCCCAAATAAATAAAATAAAAAAGATAATATAAGATATGGCCCTCTAAGCTCAGGTAGGGGGCCTGAGAGATATCTCAGAGGTTATGAGCAGCCCTTGTAGAGAAACTCAGTTGGGTTCCCTTCCTAGCACCCATGTCAACTCTGGCTCCAGGCGATGTGAGGTTCTCTTCATGCCTCTGAAGACTCCTGCATACATGTGTTAAACATATACTCACATAGGTCATACATACATACATACATACATACATACATAATCTTTTTAAATTTCCAGAAAAAAGCTCTGAAGGTAAAAATTTAAAAAATAATCTCTATTGTAATTGCCAGATTTCACACAGTTCTCTTCTATCCATATGCTATAAATATGAAAGGTAAGTAGCAAAGATTGCAAGAAAATATTTATGAATTTATGACTGCCTTTCAGAGTCTCTTGGGGGGATATCTTGATGTGATAATAAACTTTTGGTAGTCATTTATTTTTTCTTTGTGCATACTAGGGACAGTTTTTTATCTAAATACTTCCTTATGTATTTTTAATTAGAATGAATATTAATTTTGTGCATGCTAGGTTGATCTTCTTCACATGAAGTAGAGGTTACATCATTCTGTTGTGTGGAAGGTGGAATCAGGAGGAGACACAGTGGGAAGCCTCAGGTCACTTTGTAGGAACACAGGCTCAAGGACAGAAGCTTAATTCAAGTTCCTCTTTTTCTGGGACCTTGTCTATGACTCTTGGACTTCAGGTCCTCTGCTGCTTCTGACAACACTGGTTGTGCCATTTACTTGGACACAAGCACGTCATGTGCTACTTTGTATTTTCAGTCATGTAAGCTGACTCAGACTTTCTGGAAGCACATTCCAAACCTTATATCAGAAAGATCAAAGAACAGGGACATTGTTATGACTCAAAATTTAGAAATTGCCTGTATATAATGTTTTAGAAAGATCAAAACAGACATACACAAACATTTTTTAAAAATATAAAATAATGTCATTGATGTTAATATGTGCATAGAGGTTATCTAATGTCTCGTTGTAACCACAAAGGGTTGGTTGTGGCACAGAGTCTGAGAATCAAAACTGAAATGATTTGTTCATTTTTGCATGTGATAATGATTACCAGAGCCATGGCCATCAGAAGTGAGTGCTAGCTACAGGCCCATAAAGTTTCACAAGCCCTAGTGAACACAGATTGCTTAACACAAAGGCATTTTGCTATGCTCTGACACATAGAATGGAAAATAAAAATGATCAAGCTCTGCTCAGCTTTTGGAATGAGAGATCTCCATGTCACTCTTTCTTTGATGTTGAGAATGAGAACTCTAAACCAACGTGGGCTTTCTCCCTTTGCCCAAGATCATTTTCTTAAATATCCCAACTCCAACCACTAGATGTCATGCAGAGATCATAAAGTAAACTGTCTTGGCTGCTCATTATATCTCTCACTTCCAGTTTTGTAAATTCAACATTTAAGGTGGTTTGGGGAAATGTCTGATTGATATTAACGGTGCTGATCAGTAATGATTAATCCATGCCATGTTTGCAAACACTTCTGACAAATATATAAATACTAAAATGACTCACCCCAAGTGTTGCAAAATAGTATCTCACAAACCTGAAAAGTTAATGCAGACTGAGCAGTTAAGGAATTTGAACTTTTGTTAAATTGTAATAACGTACTATTATATGGTAAGAAAAACTGCAATTCAGACAACTGGAAAAAGGGTGTTCTAGGTTTATTTTTAAAGATTTGGACTTAGGAGGCATTTGGATGAAAAATTTGTTTGGCCATGTGCTAAATGAGTAAATCTGGTATAATGCTTAAGTTCTTTGAGTGAAATCACTGTGTCTAAAGTGCAGTGATTGTGAGAATTCAGGAAAGCATGGGATATAGATCATTTGGAAGTTTTTGAGATGCTGTAGGTTTTCAGTCAATCATGTCATGTGTTTCAGTTATACCCTCCTCATAATAAAACTACTACAAAACATAACTATGGAACTAGTAGAGGAAACATAACTTAGGAATGGGAAGCAAAGGAACATCCATGCACAAAATTAGAGGTGAGGTTATCCTAAAGCATTGCTAGTTCTTCAGGAAGACAGAAAATGGGACTCTGGACCATGAGAATCTTTGGAATTACCTTGGAATGAAGAAAGAAGTTTGAATCACTTTGATATGTGACGAGGTGCTTGCTAAGGTGCATTGGGGTACCTGGTTCTTTTACCCAGATAGGCTATGTTGCATCAAACTTCTGCTTTTTAATATTAATTTTTAATTAGCTTACCAGGGGCCAAGTTTTCTTATGGCTTTTTCATACGTCCTAAGTTTTGAAATTGTAGATTACTAAATACAAAGTCCAGTGCCAGAAATGGGATGCACCTCTATAAGTTTACATGTTGTTAGATGGGAAGACCTTTGAGAACTCAGAAACAATATAGGCAATTGTCACTGTTGTTGGCTGCCCTCCAGAAATGGATACTAACACCCTTTTGTTGAGGGCTCCACATACATTTGTCATAGAATACAGAGAACTCTAGCTGGATCTGAGCTGGGATTTTTCTCCTTGCTGGCTATTACTCACAGTACCAAAGGATGCTATAAAGGGTGATGGGGGAATTGCCATCCATACTTTTACCCAAGATGTGTGAAAAACAAAATGAGTCAAAAAAACAAATAACAACAGCAACAACAACAACAACAAAAAAAAAATGGCATGGTGAGATAAGCGCACAGGTACAGTAGTTGGAAAAGTTTGTTATGGACTTGACTTCCTTCCTTCTCATCAGGTGGGAGGCTTGATGCACAGCAGAGATTTGTGCCTGATAGGGCACACTTGGTCAACAGCTTGGGCTGGGAGGTTCATAGTCTGTAGCAGAAAAACTGCTGTTGTTGTTTTGCTAAATGCACACAATCTTCCATTCAAAATGCCTTGTAAATAATTATGTTCATTCCCTTAGGTCAGTGCTGCTGTCATTGGTCAAAAATGCTTCTATTTCCAACGAGGAGTAGTTAACTACAGAGACCCATAACTGGTCAAAGTGCTGAGAATAAGTGAATGTTAAGGGAATCACTCATAGTTGGAACATCCATACCCACTCCAAGTCCCAGAGAACATAATGTAAGAGAGGGAAGGATGACTGTCAGAGCCACAAATAGGGTGGATATTGTGGCACACTGTCTTCCAGGCACAGCAAAAGTTCCAGGTGTCACCTTTGAACTCAGAACAGCTGTGACTAATAAACAATATTCTCATAAGATCAGAGCCCTCAATACCCTACTATGAGAAGAGAGGCCTCCCCTACTTATAAGGCCTCATTTCCTTCTGAGGATGTATACACAGGTAGTGGTTAGTTGTTGCTGTGGAGAGAGAGAGAGATTTCTTCAGTGGCATAGCCATTAATAAGATGTCCAGGCTCCTGTAAAATCCTAATGAAATAATCTTTTCAGTACGAAAACACATGCAGAGAGAGAGAGAGAGAGAGAGAGAGAGAGAGAGAGAGAGAGAGAGAGAGAGAGAGAGAGGATTAGTTAGGAAGAGAGTTATTAGGAGTGAAAGGAGACCATATAGGAAAATTAGGTGTTAACATGATCAAAATGTATTGCATACATTTGTGAATGTTACAATGAAATTTGTTAGCCTATAATTGTGAATAATTAATATATGTTACTAAAATATAAGGAAAGAAGGGAAAGATATA
This sequence comes from Peromyscus eremicus, assembly GCF_949786415.1. Classification (NCBI taxonomy): domain Eukaryota; kingdom Metazoa; phylum Chordata; class Mammalia; order Rodentia; family Cricetidae; genus Peromyscus; species Peromyscus eremicus. Next base: position 11,795,720 of record NC_081428.1, read on the forward strand.
CTAGTATTATTGTGCTAACTGGCAGAGTATTAAACCAACTCCTAATGACCTATTATCATACCAACAGAATAAGGCATTTCTCAGTCCTCAACAGAGAAACTCCTGATTGTAGTAGATGATGATCAACACAGAGACCCACAACTGGCCAAGGTACAGAGGATTAGAGATTATACACTGTCCACCTGAAAATGGAACATTGATACCACATTTCATCCTCCAAAGGTTCAGGCCAACAGAGAAGCTAGTGGCAAATTCTTAGCTACTGAAGAAGGATAGGTCAATTTTCTCTATGAGTATAACCCCTGGTAATTGACCACTGTCTAGTGGAAAGCAACACATCTAACAATTTTTAGGTAGCAAAAGGTGGAAAAGGAAGGAAAATAATTTGGTAAGAGTTAAGGGATCTTAACACATTGTATCAAAACACATTGTATAAAACACTCAAAATTAAAAAATGTGAAATAAGATACATGGCAAATTATGAGTCTGTAGATTAAAGGAACATTTTGTCACATGAGCAGAAAATGACACAAGTTCATAAAGTTCTATCTAAGGAACTCAGGATTTTTTTTCTCCATGCAATAATGTTTGGGCAATACTAAAACTTAGAGTCACACAATTAGATACATATTTGATAAATGTTCCTTTGGTTTCATTTTGCAGGTTGTGTTTGACAAGTTGATATTTCTTGAGGAGCTACTTCACAGTAATGGATTATGAGATGAGAAGTTTATAGGATCCAGAGGAATAGGAAGTTTTCTTTGAGATTGTGCCTCTTAGAAATATCAGAAGCTACATCTATGAAGTCTCACCAATATGGCTGCCTAAACATGAACTGAACAAATACAACACTAATTGACATGCTAACACGAATTGAGGAAAGCTCACGAGGCCTCAATCCTACTGAGAATGACAGGCAGCTAGAAATGCTGAGAGTGGAAAACACACACACACACACACACACACACACACACACACACACACACACACAAAGATTCACAAGTTGCACCTAACTTTCTGGAGAATGAAATAATAGAGAACTTTCCTTCTCTATACAACTTTTGCTTACATCAATAAATTCTTCCAAAGACAAATTACAAGGGGCCAGATTTTTGTTTTTGTTTTGTCAAACACAGTAATGCTATACCTGAATAGTTTATTTTGAAAAGATTGCATTTGGTCTTATTTTTCTGAATATTGAAAGTAATATTTATGATGAAGTAATTTTGAAACACTTATATCTAAAATAGTATTGAAATTGTAGTCTAAAAACAAATTGAACACATCATGACCATTCAGTAATTCATGAAGACATGATACATTGTAGATTGATGATTTGGCACCTTCTGGTGTACCATACAGGATAGCACATGAACTTGTTTGAAATACAGAGTTCAGTAGGAGAACACTTACATTTCCGCAGTTCAGGAGGATATTAAACCCTCATTTGAAAGAGTCCTTACAAGTCCTAAATGTAGCCTGAAGCTTTTTATAACTTATTTAATTAACTGAATTATTTCATAAATGTGTTTATAATTACCACATTGGTCATATATTTCTTAGGAATATTGTACTCATTCAAATGTACATGTTTGAATTTTAACTATTGTTAAGAAAGATTAATGTGATAGAAAAATTAGAAAAAAATGAATATAGAGCCAATTTTTATTTCTACAGCTAGCACAGCTTTATTTTAATGTGAATGTTCCAACTACATGATCTCATTGTTTGTTGTCAGAATACTGCTTCATTCAAAGTCAAGTCTGTTAAAGTTTGTTCAACTTTAACAAAATCCATAATAAGTAAGCTATTTAATGCTTTTCTTCATTTAAGTTGTGTGTGTGTGTGTGTGTGTGTGTGTGTGTGTGTGTGTGTGTGTGTGTTTAGGTGCGGATGTTCTAATTTCAAGTGTTCTAGAAGGAGGAGTTATTCTCGTAGGCATGTCATTCCTTATGGAGTTTTCATATACTTTGGGCTGGAGAAGAATACCTCTGCCCAAATCCTCACTTTAGCTATTTTCACACTGGTATTGTTGTGGCTGAATGACTTTTATTGTTTTATTCTTTTATTTCTCCCACATTCTTGTTCAAAAAAGGCATCTAAATTTGACTCAGGTATATTTGTGAATAAACATCCCTCAATTTCAAGTTTTTGAAAGTCATTAGAAGCAGATCCCTCTGCTTTATAAGTTTCCCCAATAAACCATTTACTTTGGTAAGCTCCGTGTATCTAGTTGGTGATGTTATTGTTAGGGAAAAAAAATGAGAGCGTTTGGTAACTATGGCAGCAGAGATGTTACAAAGGAAATATGAAGTCTTTTTCCTTGAAGAAATTAGATATTTTCCTTGACTGGTTCGCACCAATCCAAGTCTAGAGGAGTAATGGGATATTTTTTTAAGGTTTACTATTTTTGTCTTGCTCTTTTGGAAATTGTTTGAACAGCCACATCTGAAAAAATAAAATATTTGAGGGTTCAGAAATAAAATTGCTATTGTCAGTTGCCAGCACATCATCCACTTTCAGATAAGCAAACACAGTTAACCCCAACTTACCTAAAAACAAAAGATGTTGATTCATAAATATGGAATCTCTCTATTTACCTTACTTTTTCTTTTTTCACTAACATAATATTAAGATAAATATTTTGACCACGTAAATTTAATGGCAAAAATGTTACTTCTGGTTTTTCTTACTTCCACTCATATTTATTACACAATAATTTATTCCCATTTATGTTGATAATTTTGAATGAACTCTTTCTCATAATGAATGACTCAGATCCTGTGATTGTCAATTATCATTGAAATAAAAATAATGGTTACCCTGATTTTAGAATTAACTGAAAATTGTTTATGTGTGGACTCCTAGGAAAGAATGATATCTGGGTCAACAGAACTCCTTCCAAGAGCCAAAGACCACCTAACAAAAACCAAAATACCAGACATGAGAAGGCTTCTTTTTGGGTTGTGGCCAGAGAGGTCTAAGAGACCCCCAAACATACAGCCTATTGCTGTTGCCCTTGGTTACCTAGCAGTGGTGGAAAATAAGTCCTTATTATGAATAAGACAGCATACACTTCAGAAATAGAGCCCAGTGGTCCCTGAGCTAAAAAAAAAAAAAAATCCTGAATGTTCTTTTAATGAGGACTACCTTTCTTGGTACTAGAAGGCATCATGTATACTTTCAAATCAGGAAGGTAACCAACAATACCATCAGCTATCAAGCTCATGAACATCAACAACCAGCATCCCATGATAATCTTTTGAGTGCAGTAGTGGTACACATTCTTGACAGCAACCAATGGCTCTTTAATTGTAATTAAGACCTGATCAATAAGGACACCATGCCTAGTTCTGGAAATATACATAACAAGTCAGTGCTAGTGAAATCATGGTTATTGGATGAGAATCCACAACCACTAATGTACTAAACTAACATAGTCCCTAACAATAATGTATAAATATTTGTCCTTATACTCACAGTAAATATCACTTCACCCCTCATTAACAAAATATCTTTTTGCAATAGATAGAGACCATTATAGAAAATCACAACAATTTAAGCTTGTGGAGGCCAGTCCCAGTAGATACAACTGAAAACACTTCCACACTTGAGACTAAGGGAACATTACAGAGGAGAGGCCAGAATGATTTTAAGAACTGGAGGATCAGGGACTTTGCTGTGAGATTGTATCTGTTAGTGGGCCAAACAAGGACACCATCATACACTCCAGATGTACAGAGAAAATCCTGTGAGGCCTCAACACTACACAAAGAACTAAGTCAACTGAGGAATGCTGGGAGCAGGAGAAGTGGCCCTACCCAGAGATGAGTACACCAATTGATTTTCAGGTCCCAAACAGCCAGCCCTGAAAACATACATTTTATGTACTCAACAGGTTATATTTGTTGTAATTTAAAAATGGTAGGAAGGGTCACACCATACAACATGGTCCATGTGGGAGGTTTATTGGGGAGAGGGGAGAGAAGGGGCAGAGAAGGGAACAGACACCAGTCCCTGGGGACAAGAGTGAAGGAAGAGAAAGAGACAGGAGGGGGGCAAGACCCACCTTTCATAAGGAAAAGTAGCAAATGTGCACAAGAAGTGCTCTTAGTGGCTGCAGCTGAGGATATAGCCAGTACAGATGCATAAATGCTAACAATATTTGGGAATATACATGTATATATGAATACATACATGCATATACACATACATATACCCATGTGTGTGTGTGTGTGTTTGTGTGTGTGTGTGTGTGAAATAACAAAAATGAGAATGTTAATAAGTAGGATATATTCTGGCCAATAGTCTATGACAGCTTTGAATATGAGCTCAGAGAAAGAAAAAAATTACTGAAATGTGAACAACATGCAGTATGATACCTGGTATAACTAAAAGTGAGAGAACAGTAGAATCAATCCAGGATCAATTTAAAAAGACATGAAAATAGGACAAAATAAATGTAGACCAGACAGATGGTAGGTAAGAACTTTCCGCAAGGTGCACATAACACTACTAACAACAGTAACAAAGAACATGGTTAAATGACCCACTCATGATTTCTGAGATTGATTTTAAATGGATTTTTCACTTACAAGTACATAAAGCCATGAAAATTGTATACATATAAATATATAAACATATATAATCATGTATGTCTCATGGGTATGTGTACACGTAGATGCATTGGATAACATTTTATAGGGTTTATATCTGTTATCTTACTTAAATCTTTCCATGTCACTTATGAATTATCAACACTATTGTAGAATCAGGAATCACAAGTAAACATTTGTGTACACTTCTTTACAAATAGTATATAATTAACAAAGCTAGAATTCCTGAAATCCCCCAAATATCACTGCATATCTTGGATCCAAATGTCTCAGCTTCCCACAGGCACTACAGAAAGGCTGTTCAAATCTTCTATATGGAAATGAATAAAAAAAGCTCTTAATAAAGAAACCTCAAATTCATAATAGTTTATAGCTTGACTTTAAGTAAACTAATGTATCCATATAAAATCATTTTATTACCTTCTTGTGAAACTTATAATATGACATATTAAGTATCCTTTCTACCTGAGGCTGAATAAGCAGAAAAGAAACTGATGTTTAATCCATCTATTAAAGAGAAGCATGTGTGAATGGTACTAAGTAATGAGGAACATGACTATTCTCTTGGTTTTATTATTTGTACTTGAGGTATATATAATTGGTCCTTGAAGCTAAGCACAGTTTTAGGCTTGATATACATTGTAGATGATTGACACATAGAAAAATATGACACCTTCTCTATGTTCTGTAGGTTTTATTCACCATCACTGAATTTTACTAAGATAAACTTTATCTTAAAAGGGATGTAGAGGTGCAGAAAATATGTGAAGAAAACATGCTCCTGCTGTCTTTGGATTTGGTTGGAATCTCAAGGCTCATGTGCTAGAATCTTGATCTACCATGAATTATATTGAGCTAGGGGACCCTTTAAAGATGATTAGAAAATGGATAAAACATTTGGAAGAGAATAACATATTTATCAAGAACCTGGGTTAGTTCCCACTGAGCGGGAAGTGTTAGGAGGGAAGTGAGTCTGGCCTCTCAAATTCTTCTTGCTTTTTGATATGTCTTGCATACCATCCCACTGCCATGCTGTGTTGTGATACAGCATAAACCCTCTTCTGATATAGTTACCAAATAACAGTGCCCTGCTATGGGATTATCCTTCTGTACACTGTGAATATGTATTTCTTTCATTGGTTGATAATAAAGTTGTTTTGGCCAGGATAAAGTTAGGCATAAGAATCAAGCTAAGACTCAGGAAGAGGGACGGGCTTGGGTGAGACACCACAAGCTACTTAAGAAGCAGGATGCTGGAGGAGCAGTAAGCCATGAACCATGTAGCAATAAATAGATTAATAGGAATGAGCTAATTTAAATATAAAAGCTAGTTAATAATAACTAATAAGCTTGAACTATTGACCAAACATTTATAATTAATATAAGCCTCTGTGTGGTAATTTGGGAAGTGGCTGTTGGGTAATTGGGAGTTGCTCGCAAGACAGAAAATTCCATTTACACTTCACAATCTATAAGCAGAAATACAGCCATATATATATATTTTATATATATATATAAAATCTAGCCTTGGGAACTTGGTGACAGTTATAGAAAATGAACTAAGAAATTTCTGAGACATTATAACTCTAGATTTCTCTGTGATCAAAGGCTTATATATGATGGTATGTTGGATAAATTATAGATGACAATGTGTCATTATTACCCAAATTTCATACCCATTGAACTATTTCTTTTATATGCTATACTCAGGATATAATATCACATTCAGTTGTCATGTCTTTTGGAAGGCCACATGTGACTATGAAGGGGGAATTTAAAACTCTTCTGAATGGGTTCTTTGTTTCTTCATCCCCATTTCTATATTTGCTCATTTATTTATTTATATCTGTGTGGGCTCATGGATATTTGTTTTATATTTGGTTTATAAGCCAATATTACTTTATTTATTTTGCTGCTCAGTTAGGGAGTTTTGGCCACTGAGGTTTCTTTGCTGGTTTAAATTTACAGTTCCCTAGTAACAAATGAGGTTGAAGTCTTTCCATATGCATATTTCTATTTGTATATCTTTGTTGATACAGTGACTGTTCAGATCTTTTGCCAACTTTTTAATTGGGTTGTTTTCTTCTTATGTTTCCAAAATTTATTATATACTTTGAATTCAAACATTTTATCAGATATATCTTGAAATTATTCTGGATGATGATTTTGCTTTGAATTATCTTACAAGTAAAGGTTTTGATTTTAGTATCATCCCTGCTATTATTTTATTTTACGGACAATATTTTTGTAATAATATCTGGGGCCTTACTGTCAAATGTGATGGTCATATAGATTTTCTACTACATTTATAATATTGCATTGATTTTTTTGAGAAAGTACACAGTTTGTGTGGTATGTATATGTTTATGTATATGACTATCTATCTATCTGTCTATCTATCTATCTATCTGTCTATCATCTGTAAATATTCATGCTTGTAGCAAGCTTTCTTATCGGACTTTCTTGGACCACCAGCCTTCAAATAATGACACAGAGACTTACTATTAATTGTGAAAGCTTGGTCTTGAGCTTAGGCTTGTCCTCAATTAGCTCTTATAACTAAAATAACCCATATATTTAATCTACATTCTGCTACATGACTCAGCTATCTCTTCTCTGTACCATATATTCAACTTGCTTCATATCTCCCTGGTATCTTTCCACCTCTCTTCTTCCCAGAGTTCTCTCTCTCCCCAGAAATCCCACCTATTCTCTCCTGATTAGCTATCGGCCATTCAGCTCTTTATTAAACCAATCACAGTGACACATCTTCACACAGCATAAACAAATATTCTGCAACATTTCCCTCTTCTTGTCTAAACAACAAGGAAAGGGTTTAACTCTAACATAGTAAGACTATATATAACAAGAACAATTATTAGATAAGAATTATATTCACAATGTCCAGTCCACATATATTTAGCAAATTTGGAGAAAATAATCTATTATCTATCCTATCTTGCTGAGTCCAAAGTTTTATACCTAAACCACTTTCTATCATAACTTGTATTACCATCCTAAAACTATCTTTTTAGACCTTAAAGTATTTTCTTAGATAGATAAATAGTTTAAACTTTTATATATCTCAACCTTATGCATTTTCGACTTCTTTTGTGAGTTTCTTTTCTGAAATTGGTAACAAGGAAAACAGTAAAACAATAACTATATATTCTTTAACAACATAAGAAACCTGAGAAGGATATAATATTACCTGAGTAAACGGGAAGTGAAGAGCAAGCAACTTCTTACTCTATAGAAATGACCAAAACAACTGACTGCCTAGACAGTCACACCAAAGTTCCTTTGCAACATTGGGGCATCCATCTTTGGCCTTTAGGCCTAGAATATCAGATAGACCTTTTTGTGAAGCAGGAATTTCAAAGGACTATCCTATCTTGTCTTCGTAAAGTTCAGCAGTTGCCTTTTTTTGTCCTGTTTGTCAAATTTGGACAGCATACTGCCAGCAGTTGAGGCAAGGGAAGTTTCTTGCCCAGTGGCTAACTTTGCCAGAATGAACCCAAACTCCATATGGAGGTTCTTCAATGCCCATCATACTTTTTGGAAGTAAATTGGTGTTGCCAGGAGCAGATGTGTCTCACTGTCATAAAAAGCCTTACATTATTAAAAATCTTAAATGTCATATTCTATAGATTTCTGAAGTGTTTGAAGACTACTTATCTATTTAAAATATCTCTATTTGACCTTGAACACATACCTAATGTGACTATAAGTTTAATTGTTATAGATGACTACTAACATGCATTTCTTAATTATCCTAAATAGTTTCTAATAATAACTTTCAAGGACTAGAAATGTATATTACATTTTTAAGTGAGGTGCATTCATACAATACGTTAAACAAGAGTAGAAACATATATACGGTATAACAAAAGTAACCTTAAAATTGTATCATTATATAAAAATCCATATCAATGTAAAGCATTTGAGACTAAGAGTTGAATTTTAGTTTAAAAGTAGATTTAATAATCTACCGTTTTATCCTGTCATTCCCATATCCCCCTTTTCATTTTCAGAAAGGGATCTTTGAATCCAACTTCCCTTGTTTAGTTTTCTCCTTTACTCTGATCAGTAATAATTTACAACCAACTTCATTAAATGATGAAAAACATTCATAACCCACCAAATGACCAAAAAACCCACCCACCCAACTTCTTGGGAATGTGGGTGTCATGTTCTCTAGACTGCTTCCTGTTGTCTGTAGATGATGACATATTTAGGGGACCCTGAGAGAATCGGAATAATGGTTAATTCCTGGGAGAGCCAGCTGTATTATTTTTTGTTTAGTCTCTGTATGATGGAAAAGCTTATCTGAAGTCCTGGCTGGTATAGTCTGTGAAGCTGGACCATGTCAGCTAGAAGCTCTGAAGTTGCTCTGGAAGAATTTTGAGGACACTGCAACAGAGGCATACTGAGAGGCTGGATCACCTGGGCTACTTCTCTTCATTGGTTTCTGGTACCTTTTTTCTGAAAACACACAGAATTTTAAAGGTAATATATATGTGTATTAACACAAACATGGAATGTGTGGTGTGCCCAAGTCAGCAAAAGATGTTTCTTTGTTTTATATTTGATCAAGTAAGTCCTTTTGACTACATAACCAAATTGTAATACAAATCTCTGTCCATGCTACATGAAAGAATGGCATGTAATATTAAGCCATGAGGACTCTGTAGCTAACAAGATTTATCATGTCCCATCCAGTCTCAGAACTGTTCTCAAGTCAAGGGATGAACACATACATCACCTGTCTTGTATTTTTTCTTGTTTTTTTCCTTCATGCCTGTAGCCAAGATTTTCAGGATGTCTCCCCCAGTCAAATCTGGTCTTTATTAATTTTGAAGAAATTCATAGCTTTTTGTTTCTTGTGGGAACAAAAGCAAAACCTTTTTATCCAATGCAACACATTTTCTCATTTATATTCTTAAACCATTCTTAAGACATGCACGGTGGTTTAATTTAGCAGTTTCATTAATCCAAAGACTCTCTGCAGCTACTGATCTGTTTATTAGCATTTAAAAAATTAATGTCAACAAATCACCATACAGGATCCAGACACCCTGTGTATTTCCCTTCTTTACTTGACTTTTTTCCTTTTATATTACTTTACTCTCTCTTTAAAGACTTGATTATTCTCAAACTACTTTTTACTGATTGTCTATACCTGTAGCTGGAAATTTTCCTATGTCCCACCTGTTCCCACAGCCACCAAGTAAACTCACAGATGCTTGTATTAATTACAAACTGTAGAGCCTATGGCTCAGGCTCATTATTAACTAGCTCTTATAACTTAATTAAACCCATTTCTATTAATCTATGTTTTGCCACATGGCTTCGTGGCATTACCTGTTCTCTCAATCTTGCTTCTCCTGGTGGCGGCTCACAACATCTGCCCCGACTCTGCCTTTCTCCTCTCTCTATCTCTCTTGGATTTCCCACCTGGCTCCATTTTTCCCTGCCATAGACCAATACTGTTTTAGTTATTAACCAACGGGAACAACACTTATTCACAACATACAGAAAGACATCCCACAGCATATACTCATTTTTGTTTTTCTTCTGCACTGAAGCACATTTATATATGTACCTGTTTAAAGGTTTTTCTGGGTTGAGACCTGACTTTTTGCATGTCTGCAGCCTTCTCTGACCATATGAAACAAATTTTAAACTGTTAGGTAGTGGCTAGTCCCTCTGCTACTTGGCTCTGGCAGCTGGCTCTGACCCCTTTCCCTTTCCCTGAGAGCCTAGCCTGATGCCAGCAGGCAGGTACTGTCAGGAGCTTTTTTTTTTTTTTAACCACTTCCTGGAATCTCAGAGATTAGCAGCTGATGGTTGTGAGTGCTGCACACAGAGAGACCCAAACAGTGACTGCAGCAGCACAGGCTGGTGCCTTCTTCTGTGTGGTCATGCCACATGATGGATGCCAAGTGTAGCAAGCTTTCTCACTGGACTTTCATGGCCCACACATAATGACACAGAGACTAACTCTTAATTATGAAAGCTTGGGCTTTAGCTTAAACTTCTTCCCAACTAGCTCTTGTAACTTAATTAATCTATTTTTTCCAATCTATGTTCTGCCATGTGGCTTAGTTAGCTCTCCTCTGTACCCTCTGTCCAACTTGCTTCATGTCTCACTGGTGTCTCTCCACTTCTCTTCTTCCCAGAGTTCTCTCTTTCCCCAGGAATCCCCCCTATTCTCTCCTGCCTAACTCTTGGCCATTCAGCTCTTCATTAAACCCATCACAGTGACACATCTTCATATCGTGGAAACAAATATTCTGCAACATGTGCTTGTGCATCTGTGTCTATAGCTGAGATCCAATCATCGTGACAGCATTTACTGCAAAAGCAATTTTTCCTCCAATTTTTTCTTTTGTTGAAAATAGCTTTTTACTCATATCACATAGCCTCATTACAGGTTTCCACCCCTCTAATCCTCCAATTCCTCCCCAATTTTCCTCCTATCTGTATAAACCACTTTTCTGTCCCTCATTAAAAAACAAACTTTTGCCAGGCGGTGGTGGTGCACGCCTTTAATCCCAGCACTCGGGAGGCAGAGGCAGGCGGATCTCTGTGAGTTCAAGGCCAGCCTGGTCTACAGAGCGAGATCCAGGAAAGGCGCAAAGCTACACAGAGAAATCCTGTCTCAAAAAAACCAAAAAAAAAAAAAAACCAACACACTTTTAGGGATAATAATATAATATAATATAATATAATATAATATAATATAATATAATATAGTATAGTATAGTATAACAAAAACTAACTCATTGGAATAGGATACAACAAACAGAAGGAAAGAGCTCAATAAAAGGTACAAGAAACACATATAGACACAGAGCTCCACTCATTTGCACACTCATGAATCCAATAAAAACATTAAACTGGAAACCATTATATATATACATATATACATATATATATAATAACAACATATATATTCATACACACACATATATGATCTGTAGGGTCAAAAGAGAACTCTCACATGATATTATGAAACAAAGCCACCCCTCAATGCCACTGAACTCATTTTCTCATTTTCATCTACTGCTAGGCATGTAATCTATACTTCCTATACTTAAGAGTACTTTGCTTCCCCAGTGAGACTCCCTTGGAGATAAATAAATTTTAATTTGCAAGTGGTCATGCAAAAGATAGCTTCTGGCTTATTGATTGAGGCACATGTCCACTTCTCTTTTCAGGTCCAGGACCCCATCTGATGCACAGATGCCCTGTGCATACTACCCCAGTCTCTGTAAGTTCATATGTGCATTGATCCTATTGATTCTGGCTGTCTTGTTTTTTTGGTGTTCATCCCATTTGGATCCCACTTAGGTCTGAGTGTTTGGAGTTCTCTCACTCTCTCCATAATGTCTGACTGCTCTGTATTTGCTCCCATCTGCTGTAGCAGAAAGCTTCTCTGATTGCTTATCTGGTAGGCTTGACTGGAGGGTTCCCAGGGAATGCCTGCTAGAGTTAAGGACTGTGACAACAGGATGAGTAAGGAGGAAAGTTGGAAGAGAAAGATCTTTGTGAGAGCAGAAGGAGGAGGACATAGCAGGTGTCCTGCTACAGAGGTGTGAGACTGGGGGAGTGGATTCAGAAGAGAGGAGAGAGATGTGAAAATCCCCAGTTTGGCTATCTGCTTCCCTGGTGGAGTAGCCTACAGGTTTCCAGGAAGTTCCTGGTGGAGTTGGGCACAAGATAAAATTGTGAGTGGGGCAAGGGAAGGTTAGAAGGGAATCTGTGTGCTCCATTAGAGATGGGTGCAGGGAGCAAGGAGAAGCCACAGTAGATAGTTTGTTACAGATCTGAGGCATTGCATTTGAAGGAGAGGATGGAGAGGTGATCTGTAGTTATACTACCTTCTTCCCTGTATTATTTCTCTATTGAGATTTTTTTTTGTTCTTTGATTAATTGACTCTATTTGTGTGCATCTTTTTCTGTATTCTTTAGTCTGTTCCATGTATCTTTTGTTTGTGAATATCAGTCTTAACATTATAGTCAGTGTTTGAGTTGGGAAGTAAGTGTCCTGAACCATCATTTCCTTCTAGTGTTATGTTGACTATTTGCATTTCTAAAAAAATATTTTTAAATATGAGTTTGTTGATATTTCCAAAAGAGCTCCTAGGTGTTTGGAATGCAATGAATCCAATGCATCAAATAAGGAACTTCAATATTTTTCTTGTAATCTTTCATATATACTGTGATGGAGTTTTAGTCCTTGGAGCTGCATGATCAAAGGTTCTTAAAATCAGGTGAAGATTCTAATTCTGTAACTCATTGAATTATAACAAAAGTTAAAAATCAAGACTTTTTTTTTGTAACTGCTAGGAGATGTTGATACAGGAGAATGGGGACATATTCTCCATGTACTTAGTTGCACTTCTTCCAGATATCCTCATTTACTGCTCTGAAGTATACTGCTTTCTACATGGTCCCAGGATACAAAAAGAAGACTATCAAGCTCTTTGAAACTACATAAGAAGGAGGAGCTTCACTTTATCTCTCAACACGATTACTTTATGGGTTAAATTTCTAACACTTGAACTTTTCAGAACACATTCATACCATGTCAGAAGAATCAATAATATTCCTTCAATATCCCTTTGATTGTTCATAGAGAGAGTACTGATGATGCTTATTTCAAATGCTGTTAATTTTTGTCTGCTCTTTTCTTTGTCTTGGCTACCCTTGCTAAAGTTTTATCAATTGTATTTGCATTTCAAATGTCAGCTTTGGGCTTTTCTTAGTTTTCTACTTTAAATTTTCACATGTTTTGCACTTTGTTTTTAACCTTTTTTTCTTTACATTGTTTGCAGAATTTGTCTTGATTTCTCTATTTTCTAAGGTGTGGTTTTTAGAATGTTCTGTACATTGTTCTTTTTGTCTAGCATGCATTTAATGTTATAAATTCATTTCTAAGTACGCCACACTTTGTAAATTTCATTTCCAATTATTTCAGAGATATTTTAAAAGCTTCTTTGTGAATTTTTTGACCTTTATGGTAATTTAACTTGTGCATTTCAATTTCCAAATATTTGGAATTTTAATTGAAAGGAATTTTGAGTTCCACACCTATAATTGTACTTTGTCTATTTCACTTTGATGCTTTTTCATATTGCATAAATTTCTTTGAGGTTATTGGGTGAATATCAAGTAAAAATTACTATATTTAATTTTAATATTAATGTCTCCTTACAGAATTATCTAACCATTATAACATATCATTGTCTCTGGGAAATGCTCCTTTATTCTGAATTCTGTTTTGCTTGAAATTAATCTGAATTCTCCAGATTGTGAAGTATTTTAATTATTCTTGTGTGTGTACACACACATGCTCGAGTATGTGCACACACATACAAGTGTAGAAGCTTATGTTGGATATCATCCTGAACTTTTTTCCACTTTCTGAGGAAGAGTCTCCCACTGAACCTGTAGCTCAGTGTTTGGCTAACTGACTGCTAATTAGCCCTAGGGAAACTTTTAACTATCATTCCCCAGCATATGGATTACAGATTCCAAGCTGGGTACATGTAACTCTTCATATAAGTTCAGGGAATTTGATTTTATTTTCTTATGTTTGATAAGCAAGCATTTTACCAACTGAGTCATCTCACCATTATGTGGAAAGTTTTATTGAGGGCTTATTAATCTGAGTAGCTAGGTGGGTTTCTCATAAGCAATATAAGTTTAATCAATATCCATCGAGGTAATATTGCTTTAAAGTTACTATATAGATCACTTACACTTAAAGTAATTATAGATACATTTGGATAGCTATCCACCATCCTTGGAATATTTAGAAATACATTGTACTTATTCTTTTCAATGTTTTAAAATTTTATTGCAGGTAAAAAAATTACAGAAAGATTAGCTGTTATTCATTCTTTGTGCCTTCATCCATCTATATTTTTGTTGTTTCTTGAATATTTCCATAATTAGATGTTACCCCTCTCCTTATCAATTAAATTATACTTACATTTATGAATAAAACCTACACTATATCAGAAAAAAAGTTTAAAATAGGCAACATTAAACATGTTATATACATGTGCTGTTTGACTACACAAGCAATGATTGACTCATGCCATATATTCAAAATTTCAAGTACAAAATTAAGACAGACAAAAAACAAAGAAAGAATAGAAGTCATTTGAAAGCAAACATTGAAAATGGTTAATATTTTTACAACTGTTTTTTTGCTTTAGGAAATCGGGGAATATGTGATTTTTTTAATAGCAGAAAATACCAAATATGAGATAACTAAAAGTGGAAATGAGTAGAATCCAATGATGAAGTTAAGCAAACAGAACAAAGGAGCTCCAGCCACATAAGGGAGATTAGACAGGGCATACAGATAGCAAGGGGCGGGTGTTCATGAAACAAAGGAATAACAATAAAAAATCACATTATCACATGCCAGTTCACACCCCTACTGTAATCAAGATGTTTATTAAAGATATAGGTAATTGACATACCTAAAATAAAAAATCAACAAATAGAGTTCAAAATTGTTAAACAATAGCAGGGAGACTTATTAAATTACAAACAATACTCATAAATCTAGAGGCATACAATTCTCAAAAATTTATTAGAAAAACCAATTCATGACAATCTGTTAAAGTGATTGAATTTCAAGGATAAAAAGGAATTTACCAGCTATCCAAAAATTTTACAGAGGATAAATCTGGACAGTATCAAATGTCTCCATGGAAAAAAGATGTGCCAGAAGAAAATAGGACAATGTTTACAAAATTCTACAGGGAAAAGCAAAGTATTTCTCAAGAATATTATAACCAGGCAAGTCATATCCACATATAAAATGAAGATTCTGGCAAACTTAATAATGCAAAAAGTCAAGCAACATTCTAACCCTTTTCTGCCATACAGTGGAACTGTAGCAGATACAAACGAGGAAACCTTGGTGAAAGAAGCACAAGGTAATCATTAATGTATGGTGGCTTGAGTGTACAATGCCCCCCGTAGGTTCATGGGACATTTGGTGCCGAGCTGGTGGCACTGTTTCAGCAGACTGGGGAACCTAAAGCAGGTAGATCCTTCTTTGAAAAAGTAGCTTCCCATGAGACAGGCCTTGAGGGTCTATAGTCCAGTCCCATGTCCATCTGCTCTCTGCTTTCTGTTTTACCAAGACATAGGGGAATATGGAGTCACAGCTTCACAGCACTGCCCCCATGGAGCCACCTGCATCCATGCCTTCTCCTCTAGGACAAAATGCATCTTCGCAAACTCTTAAGTCAAAGTAATCTCTTCTTCCTTTAAGTTGATTTTTTTGGATATTTTGTTACCATTATACACAATACAAAGTAAACATGTATATATACCATGTCATCATAACACAGAGTAAATGATTGTTAAAAAACATTTTGTAGCTTATAAGTTAACCAAGCCATTAGTATAAAAGTAGTATATTAACTGGGTGTTGGTGGTTCATACCTTTTATCCCAGCACTCTGGAAGCAGAGTTAGGCAGATCTCTGTGAGTTCAAGGCCAGCCTGGTCTACAAAATGACTTCCAGGACAACCAGGGCTGTGACACAGAGAAACTCTGTCTTGAAAAACAAACAAAAAACAAAAAAAGTAGTATATTATATACCTCAATTACAAAGCTTAGATTTATACACTATAATTTTACTTTTTTTCTGCTGCTATTTGTTATGTGGCAGAACATTAGAAGTCAATTTTATTTAAAAAACTTTTTATAACAGTGATATACATTTTATTTTGTGAAATTTACAATATTACTAAAGTTTGGAGAACATCTTGATGCTATAGGAGAAATTTTATATCAAAACAACTGTGTCACAATGATACATACTAAGGTTCTCAAATTGCTTAGAAAAAGATTGAAGCAAAGCTCCTAATAAGACTGATTTGTGGTAAGCACAATACCCACAGGCTAAACATTAATTAAGTTGGTGTTTATTTGGTACTCAAAGATATAAAGCCATTTGTTAGTCATTTTGATGCCATCTTGTAGAAGCCTGAAATTCATATTGAATTAATGGACTTCCATATAAGTTAATATCAACCCAGGATCTCCTGATCACTTCCTAGAAGGTAGCAGAGCTACTTTGCTCTACCAAATTCCTATAAATTCCAAATGTCATCTTGGTGTGGAGGTTTGGTTAAAATCGGTTGTTTTTATTTGGATTTGAAGGGGCAGGGCTAAACAAGAATGGCACTAAAACTCTAGTAAGAGCAAGGGTGTGTAGAAAGAACAGGATATTCAATTGTTGTAAGGAAGGATTCATAAAGTAAATAATATATTCATCTCTGGAATCTGTGCACTCCTAAATTGCGAGTTCCTGGTCATATTTACAGTACAAGCTTTTCTTTTGTATGACAGGCTTTCAATCCAGTCAGAATGTGGTTGTTTACGTCTATAACACTTGTACCACTAATGCAGCCATTGGCCATGTTTGCTATGTAGTTGTTATTGTCGTTCACAGAATTCCCATCTGAGTAAAACTGTCAATGACTATTTTCTATGCTACTATGATGTTTGTTCATCTGTTCGTCCTACTATGGTGTTATCTCCTCAAGAATATGGACTTTATCCAACAAGTTTTTGAAACTTCACCCGTAGGATATCTCTATATTAATTTCTATCATTCTTATTAGAATAAAAGCAGTTTATTTTATGAAGATAATGAAATTATTATACTTTTTTCCTCAGATGTCATAGTGAATATTGTTATACCAGAAAACCTGGCACTGGGAAATTTATATGCAATGAAATTTATTTCTCACACTTCTAGATATAGAGTATTCCCAGATCCAGGGGCAATAGGATTGGCTTCTTGTGAGAGTTTCTTTTTTCCATAGGTGGAGTTTTGTTGCTACCTCTTTTAGAAGTATGAGGCACACTGGGACCTAACGTGGCAAATAGAACATAAGAAGAGAAATCTATGCCTTATGCTTTTTAAAATTATTATTACCAGATTACTAATTACACCTACAAAGAGTTTGCCACTGCTATTCAGTCATCTCCTTAATGCTACCACTTCTCAATACTGTAGTCATCACTGTGTTTTAAGAAATGAATTTCGGAAGACACTTTAGCACACAACCCAGTAATTATTTCATTATTAGAATACAGTTTCACCAGTAAACTTCTCAGAGAGTTCATGACAGGAATTACCCATCTGCATATTTACTTTTATGATTACACTAATGGAAATACATGAAGAACACAAAAATCTAACATAAGACTTAAATGATGAACTACAACGATCATGGTTATTAACAAACCTACATGAAAGTAGAGTCGGCTGCTTGAAACTTGGGGCCTATGCAGGGTCGCTTGGCTCGGTCTGGGAGGAGGGGACTGGACCTACCTGGACTGAGTCCACCAGGTTGATCTCAGTCTGCAGGGAAGGCTTTGCCCTGGAGGAGGTGGGAATGGGGGGGCGGGGTGGGGGGAAGGTGAGGGGGGGCGGGAGGGGGGAGAACAAGGGAATCCGTGGCTGATATGTAGAACTGAATTGCATTGCAAAATAAAAATTAAAAAAAAAAAAAAAGAAAGTAGAGTTCACAATAGCCCCATAATTATTAAGTTGTGACTAGGAAACTGAATATCATAGAAAGATATTCTGAAAACAGTGTAAAATAGAACAATGCTTAGGGGTGGGTGGGGATGGGAACTTTAGGGATCAGGTTGGGGGATGGGTGAAAGGAGAGAGTACTGAAAGAGATGACTGGAAAGCAGGGGCTTTTCAGGGTCAGGCAGGAACTCCCACAAATCTACAAGAGTGACTCCAGCTAGGACTCCTAGCAATAGTGGAGAAGTAGCCTGAACAGGCCATCTCCTGTAATCAGATTGGTGACTACAGCAATTGTCATCAGAAAGCCTTCATCCAGTAACTGATGGAAACAGATGAAAAGACCCACAGCCAAATGTTAGGTCAAGCTCAGAGAATCATGCTGAAGAGAGGGAGGAAGAATTATAGGAGCCAAAGACATAACAAGAAAACACAGAAACAACTAACCTGACTAAAAGGAACCCACAGTCTGAACCAACAACCAGGGAGCCTGCATGGGACTGACCTAAGACTTCTACATATATGTGACAGATGTGTAGCTTGGTCTATTTGTGGGACTCTTAACAATGGTAGCCTGGGCTGTCACTACTGCTTTGGCTGGCTCTTGGGAACTTATTCCTCATACTGGGTTGCCCTGGCCAGCCTAAATATAAGGGGAGGTGCTTAGTCTTACTGCAACTTGATATGTCATGCTTTACTGATACTCATGGGAGGCCTGAACAGAAACAGAAGAGGAGTGGATTGGGGGGACGAGAGGAATGGGAGGAGAGGAGGGAGGGGAAACTGTGGTTGGGATGTAAAATAAATAAATTAATTAATTAATAACATGGAAATCTGGAAATTTACTCAGCTTTGGGTAAAAAATTGAAGATGGCAACCAGGGATCCATTTGTTCTTTGGGAAGATTTCTGCCATTTGTCCATTTCTGTGTCATTTGGATAGCACAGCCAGTGCTCAATAAAGGCACCAGCTAAAACGACCATCATGGCTGGACAAATTGATTCCCTATGCAGGAATAAACTGCCCATGAGCTGACTGAGAGTTTGTTACTTTAGTTCCCATACTGTTTCCCTGGAATCTGAAGTTCATAGTTATGTCTGGTTTCTTCTCAAGAATGACTGTATCATTTCTTTATTGATACTAGAAATGATGAACCAAAATGACACTGGGAAGCAGATTACTGTCAAAATGAGGTTCTTTATTTAGAGAACGCAAAATACAGAACCAGGGTGGTGCCTCTAAGCCTGTTCTGGAAGATTGATGACACAACTCATGTGACTGGTGTGGACCAGCTCTTCATTTTGCCAAGCTCAGCTGATTAGTCAGCTATAAGTCTTTATTTCCAAGTAAGACATGCTCTTAAAGGCTTCTAGGGAATCAGGGAAGTCGTCAGAAGTGGATGGGAATGTCCTTCTGTGAATATCACTCAGCTGAAGAAGAATTTTTCTATGCAGTTTATTTTCACCTTGAAAACATTTAACTATTATTTTTCAATAACAACCATGTTTGATTATAGGAAAGTAATTTATGATCATAAAATGATGCAGTTCAGAAAATTACTAAATATGTTAAAGAAATTGTAAGAATTGTTCCTGGCTCACATGTATCATAGCTCAAAGTAAAGTGTTTAGCCACTAATTTATGAAGTGCCAATATAAAGATAACCTCCCCAAATATATCTAGTTTCATACGTGAAGAGGAAAACTATAAATCAAGAAGTACTTGGTATGAATTAAAGATTGGTAAAGAAATGCAAAAATACCTTTTCCTTATGATATTAAGCTATATGTAGTGATAATTGGTTGGTCATTAGAAGTAATGATGACACACAAAGTAACTTTTCTATAATCATTTAGAGAAAAATCTTGGGATTATAATTGAGATTGAAACCTCAGTGAATTACACAGCTGAAATTTATTCTTTTGAAATTCTGAAATTCAGGCTGGACATCAAAAATTAACATCACTGAAGCAGATATCATGGAATATGGCTGGTTGGGTGTTCTGGGAAGGCTTTTTTTTCCCTTTGTTTCTCTGATCTTTGGCAAATGCTGGCATTTTTGGCTTGTGGCCTCATCAGTCATCTCTGCCACAGTGCTCTCATTCCATCTCCACTTCTGGGTGTCTTTCTTCCTTCTCATATGGATACCTGTGATTGTCATGAAGGCCTGTCTAGATAGTTCTGGGTGATCTTCACTAAGAGGAAGAACATCAAGACATTAAACTTCATTGCATATGCAGTGACTTTTATCTGTGTTTTTTCCATATAAGATGACATTCATTCACAAGTTCAGTGCATTTTTTTTTGTATTTTTGATCTACTAAATACTGCTTAACTCATTTTATATAGATTCATTTATACATTAAGCACATGTTCAATAGGTACTCACAATGTGACAGGTGCTATTCTGAAACTGAGCTTCTAACAGAAAATTAAGGAGACAAAGACTTTACATTTTCTAACTTTATATTCTAATGCAGAAACTAGTGTGCATTTTATTCTTTCAACTGCCAAATAATACATATTTTTGTAAGCGCTGAACTCAGCTTTTGTTGCCTGAAGTCAGTCTTTACCCCACAAAGAACTGAAGTGAATTGTAGTGATTGTATTCTCACAAAAAACTAAATGAAAACAGGATTTAGGGTAAATACAAATCATGGGCTGTAATTGGTTGACCCTTGTTCTGGACAAAGGATACAGGGGGGATGTGGAAGGCAAATAGAGATCATGTCAGATGGTGATGGTTATGTGGATACAAATGAAGCACATTTGCAATAGTAGTGGGCTGTCCTGCTGACTTCTATAACAGACAACCCACAATATTCTAGTGGCTTCAAAGATATCCTTCAGTGTTTGCAGGAAGTTCAAAAATGAAGTTCTGATCAATGAGAAGTCTTCATGTGTTTGCTGGAGAACCCACCCTCTTATTCTATTATCTGCTGTTCTAGGCACTTGAGAGTCCTTTGTGTCCTGTTGGTGAGGAAAGGGATCGGAAAGCACATAGTTGTCAGTAGATCCAAACCGGTAGGTTTGGTCAGTTTCACTGACTTCATATACTCCTTCATACCCATAACTCTGTTGTTCAACCTCATCTAGGTGGAGGAAAATCACAGAATGTAGTTTCTATGGGTGTCCAGGAATATGAGGATTGTATTGGAGCCTAGCCAGTGATTTGATTCAGAGGGACCTGTTCTAGAAAATCTGTACATAGAGCATTGCTGGCTTTCCCAAGTTAAACTGGAGCTGATGCAGCAGATAGACCGGAGACTAGGCAGGTTTGCCTGCTCACACCTCAGGGGAGTTGTTAATAAACCTAAACACCAAATCAGAAACTTACAACAGCACGCGAGTCCTTAGTCAAATGTTTATAGCTTCACTGTGTTCTTCCGGGGTATGGACTTTGTGGGTGATAATGTCATGTTCTGATGTCAAAAGGTTGGACCGTCAGATTAATTTTTGGCCTGAGTTGTGCCCATGTAAGGAAGAGAGATATTTTGATGCCAAAGGCTTAGAACAGATCACACAGATTATGTTCAGTGTTATTTCAGTGCAATATCACAAGTGGTGACATTTAAATATGTTCAAGCTTCTTCCTATTTTCACTAACTTGCAATAATTCTGCATATTTACAGAGTCTCATGCGGTAATGTCACACCCCACCCACAAGCAATGCGTAATGATCAAATCAGTGTAAGAAATATCTCATTCCCATTATCATTTGCTTGTGTTTGAAGCCTTTAAGCTCCTTTATCACAGTTCCTTGTGAAATATAAAGAAACCACCATGGACTATAACCACGCCACTATGCTCTGGGTGCTTGTCCTTAGGAAGTCTTGTTTTCTTCTCAATGAGAATTGCAGCCTAGAATTATATCAGATGATTGCACAAAGGCCTGCAGGTAGACTCATTCACAGCTATGCTGGTGGCTCAGGGGTGGGAGAAAGACACCAATGGGGCAGCCTGGATCTTCATGGTCCAGCCTGCCTGAAGCATCCACAGGCTCTCAAGATGCCACATGGCACAGTCAGGTGAAAGACAGCCTGAGATCTCATTGTCCAGCCTGCTTTAAGCATCCAAGGCCTGTCTAAAGACATGCAGCACAGGAAAGTGAAAGACACCCATGGGGCATCCTGGGTCTTCATGGTCCCACCTGTCTGAAGCATACAGAGGTCCATCTGATGCCATGTGGCTGGCTAAAAAGTGTGAAAGGTACCATGGGGAAGTTTGAGTCCTCATGGTCCAGCCTATCTGAAGCATACACAGGCCAATCTGATGCTATGAGGCTCAGGAGGGCAAAAGAACCAGACACTAGTGGCACACACCTTTAATCCCAGCACTTAGGAAGCACACATGCCTTTAATGGCTGGGTGGAGAAAGGTATATAAGGTGTGAGGAGACAGGACCGAGAAGCCTTTTTCGGCTGAGGAAGCTCATTCGGCTAGAGGCCTATTGGCTATGGCTTTTCAGGCTGAAGAATCCTAGAGGTAAGACATGGCAGTAACTTGTTCCTTTGTCTCTCTGATCTTTCATCATTTACCCAAAAATATCTGGTACGATATTTGTTTATTAAAAGACCTTTTTTAATATTCATACAACATGCATTCATTAATCCAATTCCAGCTTTTGCCACACCTGTTTGGAATATATCTATAAAAAATATTGTTTCTAGGAACACCTTGCCTACAATCCTTTTTAAGATGAACTTGCTTACCGTAATTAAAACATCTGACATTTTGATTTCTCTTCAAATGTCTGGAAATCACTTCTCCTATCAAAGTAGCATCAAATATCAGATATATTTCTGATCAATTCATCTGTTGGTGCTGGTCTTGCCTTTAAAGGCCTAATCACTCTTTTGCATTTTCAAAAGCCAAAGACTCAATTAATATATGTCTGACTCCTGAATCTGATACAATTCTATTTACAGCTGAAGTCAATCTTTGCAAAAAAATCAATGAAGGCTTCTTTTGGGCCTTGTATAATTTTAGTAAATGACTTAGATCTCATTCCTAATTCTTAAATGTCATCTCAAGCATTCAAAGCTGCTAAATGACATAGGCCAAGGTATGACTGTGAAAATCAATCTGCCTTTGCAGTTCAGCATAATGGTCCTCACTTAGAAACTGATCTTGGGAAATAATACCTCTAGCCCTATTTTGTTGTTTAATGACCCTCACTTCCTCTTTCCATCATGTTCTCCATTGTAACTTAGGACCAGCTTCCAATACTGCTATTGCCAAATCTTTCCAGTTTGGGCAGGTAATTCTGAGGTACCCACGAATTTAATATCTGTTTTGCCTAGGGTGAATGTATACCACATGAAATGATCCCTTCCTCAAATCTAGTATTCCTATATCATTCTATTTACCTTCTTTATAACCTTGGAGGTGCCTATCTATGTAGTTCTTGTATAATAACTGGATATATTAAAGTTAGTTTTATAACAACCTCGGCCTGCTCCTCTTCAATTTCATATGTGATGGTGCAGTAGGTTTTTGTCTAAATTCCTCTGTGTCAGAGCATTTGTCTTATTTTCATTTATAAGGCTTTTTAAAGCTTGTATCTTATCAGGACACTTTTCATATTTGGCACCAAAATGTACTATGGCTATTAAGGATAAAATATGAATTATCAGATTGATCGTACTTATAATCAGTATTATGTCAATCTCAGTTAAGTCATTTATCTTTTCATTTTCTGCTCCTATTTTCAAGCCACTGAAGTAGCACTATCTAGGGTCCCAAAACCCTGTATTATGAATATTACCCATCCTTAATGTGGGAAAGATTTTCCTTTTTAATATTATTCAACTCTCTCCTTGAGGACTTCCCAGGTGTCTTACCAAATCTGATGTCTTATCAGTTTGACTGCCGGTGGCATGATTTCTCTCTCCGTGTGGTTGTGCCATGTTTTGGAGTGCCAACTGTATTTAACTAAGACTCTATTGTTCTACTTTTATCAATAAAGGCTAGCAAGCCAGATGCTGGGGTGGAAGCCTGCTAGCTCAGAGAGGCAGAGGAAGTATTCAGATGCTTCCTCCTTCCCAGAAAGAGGTTTTTTTTTTCTTTTAACTATCTCAAATAAAACCTCCTCCAACCAGATGTCCCTCTCTTCTACTTCCTGTGCACCTCTCTCTCTCTCTCTCTCTCTCTCTCTCTCTCTCTCTCTCTCTCTCTCTCTCTCCTCCTGACTTCCTTCTACTCTCTACAGCTTTTTCCTGTCAATTAGTTGCTTGCTCTGCCTCTCAACCTATAGTTGATTTTATTTAATCCTGTTTACAATATTCAAGTAAAAAGCTCTTGAATTAAAGGTGTGTGTTAGGTCTGAGTCACACCACAGCCAGAAGAAAGGCTTTTCCAGCAAATAAAGCAATCTTAAGGTTCATGGTATGATCAAATTTCCTGCAACAGGTCTGTGGTCCTATCAGAGCTGAGTTTTGTGTTGATATCCATGATGCTTGTTACCACCAAAGGCCACAGAGATGCCTGGGGGCTGGGCAGCAACCTGTGGCCATTTTGGTGTCTGGGGGCCATGATGCTACTGGGGCCATTCCAATCTGGGTGTCCTGCCCTGCCTCACAGAGCCATGGTGTCATCCAGGCTGGGAACTATGTCTGGGTCCATGACCCAGGAACAGCCAGGGTCTGGGTTGATGTCCATGGCTCCTCTTGTTATGCTTGGGGGCTGAGCACATATACCTGGGATCTGGACAGCCACCTGAGACCATGTTGGTGTTCATGGACCTTGCTGCCACCAGGGCTTTACTGATCTAGGTGGCCTGTGCTACCAGCTGGGCCATGGTGACATCTAGGCTTGAGCTGCTGCTGAGGGAATATCTGGGTCCATGTTCCTGCTGCAGTTGAAGTCTGTGATGATGTCCATGGCTCATGTTATCACGGGAGTAGTAGGAACCATGCCTGTTGAAATCCAAGGGCCATGCTCAGCCTCCCCCACCTTACTGGCCCTGGGATAGCTGGCCCTCTCCCTTGCTGGGGTCTATCATGAGAGCTGGCCCCAACTCACCATGGGAGAGATGACCCCCACCCCCTACACTTGGGAGAGATGGCCCCATCCCTCACCACAGATATGGGAGTCCTTGCTCCAATAGTATGGGCCTAGGAGAGCTGACTCTTCCCCTTGCCTGAGGGGGGCAGTCCCAGTGGCCTGGACCTTCCAGCTCAGCTACCACCCAGACCCCTATCCTGAGCCTTGGATTTGCCCACCCTAACATCTATCCCTTCTATGACCTACTGGAGTGTGTGAAAGGACTAGTCCTACAGAATAATAACTGCAGGGTCTCCATGGCTTGGGGCAACAGTAGGATATCTAAGAGGAGTTTTGGTTATGGTGTGCCAGACACTGAATCAGACCAATGACTCATTGTAATGAACATTTTGTGGGTAGTCTGATTGAACAAAAATGTATACTGCATGACATACTGAAGCTTTTGATACTGCTAGGATGAATGAAGAGGTGTTGGAAAGACAGAGGAGTGAGGTGGGGTTTTGTGTTTCTTTGTTTTGTTTTTAATTAATTTGGGGGTGGTGGTGCTGCAGGAATGAGGGATGGATATGGATGGACTGAGAGATGAGTGGGATTGGAGTGTATTATTGATGTGGAATCCCCAAGAATCAATAAAGAATTATGTTAAAAAATTAAGATAAAATAAAAAGCATTCATGACTCTTGTCTGTCATTGTGGAGATAGGGATATCTGTTCATCTTAAAGCTTTGTTAAAGTTTATTTTGCATAATATATGACTAATATTGTTCTACGTTATTATCAAGAGAACACTTTTGTGATTACATTGAATGATACTTCTTTTATTGAGACAAACATAGTCTTTCTAATAACTTCCAGAAACATCAGAACTTTTTCATTACACAAAACTAAGGCTTAAAGAAAGCCATTCTTTAAAACTACTAAGATGCTACAACATATATTGGGATCCCTAGCATTTCCCTTCTAAATGATGTATTTTGTCAAACTGTGACATCAAGCATATGAAGAGAGTTAACTGTGAAAGCTGACAATGCCCGCCTGACTCAAATGGCTTAGACTCACTGTAATGAATACACAGCCCCTAGTGAGATATGCAGCCTGATTGATGTCGTACAAATGCATAAGAAAGATGTATTCTTTACTGTGTCCTTCTCCCTTGCCACATCTCCCTCATTCACTTTAATTAAAGGATTAGTGGAGAATTCGGGAAGCCATGGAGGAAGTTCCTTCTCCTCTGGGTTCAGGTAGCAGGATTACTGAAAGAAATACTTGGACAGAATACAGATGTCATCTTACCCTTTATGTGGATTTTTTTCCTGACCTGTGCCATCTGAAGTGATGAATTAGTAACATAATATTACATGATGAGAGTGAACTCTTATCTAATGCTTTGTGATTGGTAAAATGTTAGTTGTTTTTGTTTGTGTGTGTTTGGGCTACTTTTTGTTATTTTTGCATTTAGTGTTAATTTCTTGATTGCAACTAAATTTATACTTTGGATTTTCTAAGTCAGAGAGGGCTAGAATTCTTCAATGAATTTCTAGCATATATATAATATTCTTCATTAGTCCCTTGT
Source organism: Peromyscus eremicus (assembly GCF_949786415.1). Lineage (NCBI taxonomy): Eukaryota > Metazoa > Chordata > Mammalia > Rodentia > Cricetidae > Peromyscus > Peromyscus eremicus. The sequence goes on from NC_081428.1 coordinate 11,822,498, forward strand.
TTCTGCAATCCAATCTACTAATGGTTGCAAATCATTTTATAGGTTAATTGTTAATCTTAATTTACAGTGTGATTGGATTAAGAAATACCTGTACCAGTAAAACACAACTCTGGGGTATCTGCAAAGGCATTTAGAGACAATCACATCTGACCTAATGAAATGGGTTAATCTTTTGGTATGGTAATAACACAATAACATTTGGGACTAAGTGAGAGGTAGCATATGGAGCCTAGTTGGAGGAAGTAAAACTGGGTGAAAAGCCACACTGACCCAGACCTCTTCCTGTATTCCTTTCTGTGGTGTTCTTCTTTCCCGGATGTCTCTGCCTTATCACACTTCCCCTGCTATGAGCAACTGAACCCTCTGAAGACTGTGAACTCAAATGAACTTTTCCTTTTTTAAGTTCTGTATAGCAGTTTTTCTGTCATAGTAGAAAAAAAAAGTAATGTTACCAGTGGCTAGGATGGGGTGTTTTGAAATTATTGGCCTCTTACTAAAGAAATTGAAATAAACCTCCTACAGATTTATAAAAACTGTAGGGAACTCTATTTAAAACAAAACAACAGAAAAAAATCAAATACACTGCAAGGCTGCAGCAGTCCATATGTGTTAAAATACCCTAGAACCCTGATGGTTATCAAGGAATTCCTTTTAGGGTTTGCTCTAGAGTTCAAGACAAGGAAGGCTTTGATTACTGCAAGTGTACTCTGGGTGTTTCTATATTTTGATTGGCAGGTTTATATCACACAACATTTTGCTTACCAAGAATGCCTAGTTCCATAATACATTTGAATTTAATTACATGCACACCCAATTATGATAGGCATGCAATGGAAAGTAGTGGATTCTTCCTAAAAATTCAATGGGGACAGTTTTTACCTTATCGTGCATGTGCCTAAAACTAGTTTGGGCTGTATCAGCTCTCACAATTAAAATCACATTTCAGTACAAGTAAAATACCACCACACTCTCCCATTCTTTGTACCAGTTACATTGAGAATATACTTGGGCATAAAGTCAAATTTTGATTTGCTTTCAAAGGATATGAAACCTATTCCATTGTTCAGAGCGAGATGTTTGTATCCAATGTAGGTGAGGTTGTAAGGTTTCTAGGTGACTTAATCAAAGACAGTATGTATGCATAGTAAATGCAGGTAAAGGAACTGGTCTACCAAATGCATTATTAGAATAGGGGGTAGGCATAATCCAAATCAAATATGGTTACTAATATATTCCATATGCTTGTCTGTCTCAATAACTGATACTGAAAATTTGTAACAAGAATGACATTGTTACTAGGAATAAGTTTGGTCACATAGCTAATAGGTCATTGGAATTAGTTTGTGGGAGGACTTGAAAAAGTTTGGATAAGGGGCTTGGAGAAAGTCTAGAATATTGTGCTATTATTAGAAGCATGTATAACCATATGTATCATATACTTATCTTATGAGTCATATAACTCTAATCATATTTTATTTTGGACCTCTTCCTGGTCTTTGTAATGTAGCTATTGCCTTGTCTAGCCTGAGTTTAATTGTCCTGGCTTATTTTCTGTCTGGTTTTCATGTGTCTAAATTGGAACTCTGCCTTATCTCCCCTAAGCCACTTCTAATGTCTCTGTGGTGATGTTGACTGGCCATCAGATACTCAAATGCGGGACTTTATTTTTACTGCACAAAGTTTTCTAGCAGTGTCCTCTTTTCCTGTTGACATAAGTTTCTTCCTTGAGAAAGTGTTTACTAATAATGGATATTTTGTCTCTATTGTTATTTTTAGATGTTTATCTTTTCCACTCAATTTTCCAACTCACAGCATTTCCCCCTAAAATGATAACCATGAAATCACTGCTTTTAAATCTGTCATTAAATCCTACGTGAACCAATATATGAAAAGAAGTAAACATATGGCAAAAAATTGCATATAGCCTCTTGGTTATATTTATTACCATATATCTAAGTGATCAAAGAGTCTGTGAAAATGTATTATTACTATTGCTAGAAACTTGGGGCTGGATATATTTTTGTCTGTCATGTTTCTTTATTTTTTGAAACTGAGTCAAAAGGATAAAATCAATGGGGCTTCTGTACTGATATTTCAGACAGGGGTTGTATGGAGGACTTGAGTGAAAGCAATAACTGCAGTTGGAAAACGGTCTTCTACAATGTACTCCATTGCTTTCTTTTGTTAAAGTTCCATCCATTCCACTTTTATCAATCCGTAAACCAGTTATGCTTATTTCATCTTCCTCTCACAAGACTCAAATGCTACATCAATAAGCAACCAAACCACTTCTCCAGTAAAACAAACCACAGCCTGGGCTCTCTCTGGAGAGCCTGTGTCCACCAGTGTCAGTTGTGAGTCTTAGCCAGCTGTTGATGAAGATTGGTTAGGGACCTGATGTAGCTAGAGTTTTCCTTCCTTGCCCACAGTCAGGACAAATCTTTGTCACCTGCCAGTCCCACAGCCGCTCAGACCCAACCAAGTAAACACAGAGACTTATATTGCTTACAAACTGTATGGCCATGGCAGGCTTCTTGCTAACTGTTCTTATATCTTAAATTAATCCATTTCCATAAATCTATACCTTGCCACGTGGCTCGTGGCTTACCAGCATCTTCACATGTTGCTTGTCATGGAGGCAGCTGGCAGTGACTCCCTTTCCCTTTCTGTTCCCTTAATACTTCTCTCTGTTAGTCCCGCCTATACTTTCTGCCTGGCCACTGGCCAATCAGTGTTTTATTTATTGACCAATCAGAGCAACAGATTTGACATACAGACCATCCCACAGCAACCTGATGCTCCTGGATGCATTCAAGAACATTAGTTCAGAAACAGTGAAGTTCTCTACTATGATCCAAATCCAAACCATGCATTACCTTTCGTTCTGAGGTTTGGTTGCTTCTAGGAAATAACACATCACCACTCCCTCCTGCCAGACATTGTCCCAGGACCCTAAAGGATCGGTGTTCATTAGTATGTGGGTTTCATTTCTTATTCTTCAACATACCATAAAATGTTCAGATGAAGGCCGGGCGGTGGTGGCGCACTCCTTTAATCCCAGCACTCGGGAGGCAGAGCCAGGCGCATCTCTGTGAGTTCGAGGCCGGCCTGGGCTACCAAGTGAGTTCCAGGAAAGGCGCAAAGCTACACAGAGAAACCCTGTCTCGAAAAACCAAAAAAAAAAAAAAAAAAAAAAAAAAGTTCAGATGAATGTGGCAAGGTCCTATACTCATCAGTAATATTGCTTCTACTACTATTTCCAGGGTCAAGGGCACCAGGATTTGCTTCCCAAAGATTCAAGAAAACTAATGTTTATTTTTGTTAGATGTATTTTTCCTGGAGAGTTTTAAAAATTTTATTTTATGTGTGTGTATGTGCACACACATATGTGTATGTTTTATATGCGTGAGGGCACACGTGTGGAGGTCAGAGGACTGGAAAAGTCAGCTTTCTTTTTCTACCATTACACATGCTCAGGAAATCAAATTTGGGTCATCACATGAATAAATAACAACAGAAACGCATAAAGAGCTCACTCACCTACTGTGCTCACTGAAGAGAAGAAGGCTTCAATGGTTTTTTATTTTCTTATAGAGAAGAGTGGAGGCACCATCACATTCATGGGGAAATTGGACATCAGGAATTTATTAGCCTTTACCTGAGATTTCAATCTGGCCTCTCATTTAGAAAACATTCCCCTATTTCCTAATTCTACATATTTGCCTCAGAAATTCAAACTTATAATTGCCTAGTAATAAAATATAATGTTACCTTTCAAATTGAAAATTTATAGTTCATCATTATATTCTTGAATTACTGATCCAATCAGACCCTGTAGTACTACTCATCAAGTTGTGTGAGGACAGAGTTCCCCATCATGTGCAGAATAAGCATACTTCTTCATATTCTGCCGTTCTCTAAAATCCTGTCCTGAGAAGAGTTCATTCTCTGTCCAGTTGCATGATGAAATACAATAATATTCATAGATATATTGGCAGAGTAATCATTTGAAATTATTTTGATTTTTGAAATAGGATGTCCTTGTGTGTTACCAGGTGTGTTGGTTAATTTTAGGTATCAACTTGGCTAAGCTACGATAGCCATGTTTTGGTCAAAGATTTAAACATGGCATAAAGATGAGTTTTAGATGAGATTAGATTTAAATCAAAGGACTTTGAGTGAAGCAGATGCCTGCCATTTCCAGCCATGTGAGTGAATCCCAGGCAACTTATTGGCAGCCTTAAAAGAAAAATAGTGGCTTTCCTTATGCAGAAGGTAATTTTCCAGCAGCTTGCTTTCATACTCAAACTACAGCACTGACTTTTGTGTTTCCAGCCCTTCACTTTGTCTTACTATTCCCTAAATGCATGTGAACAAATTTTCAGCTCTCTCTCTCTCTCTCTCTCTCTCTCTCTCTCTCTCTCTCTCTCTCTTTCTCTTTCTCTTCTTTACCTATACATATATATATACTATAAAATTAATTTGTCTAATATATATTTACTCTCTTTTTATGAAAAGTAACTCAGAGTAACATACTAGTCACTGTTATCATTCCTATAAATATTAAGAATATCGAAGAGTGCTTGAAGCCAAAATTATCCCTCTGTGTTAGTCCATTTCTCATTGGAGTATACAGTTTTATAAAATATGGGAGAGAAAGATATTCTAATCCTTTTTATACTCATTAACAGCTTAGTGTGAATTAATTTGTCATAACACTTTGGTTCAAGACACTGGCCAGGAGGAATGGCTTAGTTAGCTTCAGTGGCTAGAAAGTTGGGTATGCCAGCAGGGAGGAGTAAAAACAAGAGCTTATGAGGAAAGGACCTAGGCAGTTGGTGAGGGATGGGTAGAAAACAACGTAATTCCTAAAAATGGTCCAGAAATATGTATTAGGGAATGAGATAAGAAGTGGACTTGAGGAAAACTCACTACAGGATTTTGCCTGTAGCATCACATGTTATAGAACATATTATGATGCCTCTATTAAAGTTTGGCATTTGTTAAACTCGATTTAAACATATTTATTAGAATTTCTGTGTACAGCTGTATTTGTGTAATCCTCAAAAAAATTTTGGGTCTTAAATAAAATTTCCTTGTGATATTAATATGAAGGTGTTCAAAGCAAAACTAAAGAGGATATTTACACCGTGGGCAACAGGGACAAAGTGATATCGTTTTATTTGTTCTTAAGGGGTTGACAGATGTCTCTTTAAAGGGCATGTGTTTCAGAGATGGTGAAGAGGGAGACAGTACAGGCTAAATGATACCACAAGTTGGTCAATTTTTTTCTTTATTGTTTGATTTTGTTTTTTTGTCCTTTGAGAAATAGTCTGTTGCATGAAATCGCCTAGAACTTGTGGCAGTCTTCCTGCCTCAAACTCCAACATGCTGGTATTGCAGTTATAAGCCATTGTGGCCAGAAAACTTAATTGCTTTTCTTTAATAATGCATTTCTATCATATGCTTGTATTTTATGATGTGAAAGTGTCCCATTGACATAGTCTAAAAATTTTAGTTTCCTTGGTAAGTAAGTAACTGCTTGTATTGCTCTTAAGTAGATTCTTGAGAATTTATTTAGAACAGATAAAACATTCTTTGGTGAATGTAAACTCCTAGATATGATGTAGAAATAAATATTCTTCATTCATTGTATTCATTCCCATCTCAACTAAGACACATATAGAAAGGATCAAAGTGAATCTAGTATACTAATTTCCTTAAATTCTGTCTAGACAATCTGATACCAATACCAATTTATCTATTCACTATAAAATAAAAGCCCAAGTGACTTTGGTAGCCATGATATTTATAGCCAAATAAATTTAATGACTAAACTCTCCAAAGTTTGTATTTATGAATCCTGTTAAGGTAAGAGTTCATCTTGGACATTATATCGTATAGATTATGAGTAATATTTATTAGGACCAATATTCACCTAACAAATATCTTTTCATCTAGGTATTTTCAGATATCAGTCTCACACTGATTACTATATGGCTGTTGAACGTCTCAGAAGTCAGAGTCTGCAGGGGAGTGGAAGATGATGGTGTGGGAAATGAAGGAAGTAGTTCTTCTGGGGGTGTTTGCTGAGTCCCCAGAGCAGTCTTGGAGGATGCAGACAAACTCTCTGAGCTTTGCCTCACTATCCAGGCTCCAAGTCCTTACTGGACATTTATTTGTCATTGGAGTAAATCTGAAGAAGACATTTGCTCTTTAAACAAGTGACAAAATGAGATTGTTTTATTTCCTCAGAAAGGCTTGACCATGTTCTCTTTAGAGAATGTGTGCTCTATGGGCCATGAAGTAAAGGACATTTTGGTCTAGCTGGTATCACAGAGTCTATTAACTTCTCAAAAATCGCAATGCTATCTATCCATGTCATAATTGCACAAACATATTTATTGATTTTTTTCTTAGCATTTATGTTTCCTACATGATCTCTGCTTATATCTAATCATTAGCAACAAGAATAGCAAAGAAACTCCTCCAGCATATTAATATAAACTTCTATGGAAATTAATGCAGCTCACAGTGGATTAATATTGTTTACACAGAAAGATGTTTCCTTGACATGATTTATCCTCAACACTAATTTTGTAAAATGAATAGATCTAGCAAATGTGTAACATGTGCTAACTAAGTTACCATTTTAGGGCAATATTTGCACATGGCTAAACAAACAGATCTTTGCAGCACATAATGAGTGTTTGCCTTCCCCAGCACTTTCCTCTCAGATTTGGATCACTGTCTCATCATTAAGCAGGCTTCCTTCTCAAAGGGTAGAGAGGGTTGCTGGCTTAGAGCCACTTTGGCAGGCTCCCCCATGTTGTGGTCTGTTTGGTTCATCCACAGAGACATGGATTAAGATAGAATTATAGGAAATCCTATTGAGTAAAAGCCTACTGGATGGGAACAGGGAAAATTAATTTAAGCCTCTCTGCTCCTTCAACATAGCCTTTTAAAATACCAGGTTACAGTGGTTCATTTCACTTGTGATTCTGATATAAGATACTAATGGACATGACATTTGGAAAGAGACTGACTTTTGTGTATAAGCTGTCACTAGCATGTCCTAAAAGTACCTTTCCATGTGGATCATTGGTATAATACCTTTGTCTAGGCTGGGAATGTAGATTAGAAATTATTAAATTCTCAGCCTAGAAGGGGAACCTTATTGAATTTCCATCTCAAAGGGTCAATGGTTCTGAAATGATTGACAGGATAAAAACGTTAACCAGGGCATAGTTACAGATATAATCATTCTTGGACTTCAATTTAATATGGGGGTGGAGGCTTAAAAAACATCATGGCTTGACTTGGCTTTTAATAGACTGATTGTATTATAGCCTTGGCATAATAAGCTGAAGTCTCTTTAGCTCACACACAATGTGCTTCTTTTGGATATGAAGTGTTTCTCAGATGGACTCCTGTGATAAATGTTGTGTCTCCAGTTGGTGATGTTATTGAGAATCAATTTGATTCCATGGACTTTGACCTAATCAATAAATGACTCCCTGGATGGCTTCCTAATAAGCTATTATTGGGAAGTGGGCCTAGTTGGAAGAAGTAGGTCACTAAAGTGCTATTATGTAAAGATATGTCAGGTCTTGGCTTCCTACCTTCTACTCTCTGCTTCTTAGCTGCTATGAGGTGAGCAATCTGGATCCCTTATGCTCTCCTACTATGGTTTTCTGCCTTGCTCCAGTCAGGAACCAATAAAACTAATAGACCATGTACCAAAAGCTCCTAAACCATCAGTAAAAATTAACAGCCATTCCTGTAAACTGTTTCTCTCAGGGATTTGTCACTGTGACAAAGACATGAATGATACACATTTAATCAGTAGAATATGAAATGTGAGGTGCCACCTGATTGACTAGTAATAGTGACAAATTGCATGTGAAAAGGTACACAATTTTTAAATCTCTTCCATTTGAGTCTCCTATTTCTACAGCAACCATCAACAATGCAATTCATAGATGAATGTGTAAATGCTGAGGTATTTAAGCAAATCCTCCAAAATAGTCAAGTCGTTGATTGAGCTGGGAGATGAACTAAGCATATTCAAAGCTATTTCTGCTAATGTTCCTATTTAGTGTTATCTAGAAGTATAAGCTGTCATTCAAATATATTCAGAGATACCAGTCTCAGGAATTAATAAGAAAATGTACAGAAATAGGAAAAGGACAGAAAAGAGAAATGTTCAGAGTTTTGAAAAGAAATACTTAGTGTTACATAATGAAGGTGAAATTCCAGATTGCAAGAACACAGATGTGTGATAGACAGTGAAGTGGTTGTCAACAGGCAACCAAATCCCCTTCCAGGGAATGCTCTGTCCTGGTCCCAGGGGAATGAAGTGGAGGAGGGGCATAAAGTCCACTCCATGCTCAACGAAATGAAAAGGCCAAAAGGCTGATTGCTCAGCTTGACTTACACTTACTATTTTAACTAAACTTTTGGAAGCCATAGCTGACAAAAGCATCCGAAAAAAAACATTTTAATACTTGCTGTTTGTCACATACTTGAAAATGAAAGTGGAAAGATAAACAGGGAGAATAATACTGTGGGCCTGTATGTCCTTCACACTAAACTAACTATGCCCACAGAAGACTTCCAGAGAGTATGGGTGTTTCTCACCCAGAAGCAATTTATGGAACAGTTTTGCATGAATGCCTATATTTTGACAAGATGAACTATTTTCGGTATGGTTGAGGAAACAAGCAATGACAATTCAATATATAAACATTAAAATAAATATTTTAAGAACTAAATGTTTCCTCCATTGTACTACATACATATAGGAAAACTACACACACGCACACACACACACACACACACACACACACTCTCGTTTTTGGCCACTGCAGAATTTCATGCTTTTTTTTTTTTTTCAGTAGGTGAGTGTTGTGTGTATTTGTAGTTTTTGAAAATGATGCTTCATTAAAATTTGACTTTGATCTAGATCTTGAGGCAGGAAGCTGGATCAAAGGCTTTGAAAGCCAGGATCAATGACATACTCACCATATAGAAGTTTCTGCATTATGGAAGTCAGAGGAAGTCACCTGTTAATGAGAAAAGTATACAAAAAATAAGGAATAATTTCAAGTTAAATGAAGTGACAGTGAACAATACTACACCTACATGCCAATTCTGAACATCGTGAGACAATAAACTTTTCTACCTAGACATATTAATTAAATACTAGACTCCTATGACACAGTTTAATGAAAACTCTTTTATTAGGATATGCTGTAGGATTGGTTTTCTAATTTTCTGATTTAACTCTTTACTATAATAAAAAATAATTAAAAAACTAACTTTGATGTTTGATATCAATGAGCTTAAATGCCATTTGAAGAAATTCAGGGAGTGTTTTTCAATTCGTGATCACTCTAGTGATAGACACAGTTTTGCTTGTAAACAATTCATCTGGAGGTCACAGTTCACTGGTGCTCTCAGCTTACACTAGAAGAAATGTGTTTGCTTTGTCACATTCACCAGACTTTACATGCTAAAATTTATGATAAACAGTTACCTTGTGAATATATGCATTTGAAATTAGTTAGACTTTCAGATCTCCTTACCCTTTCTTTTATAAAGAGAAAACTGACCTCCAAATAAACTTTGCTGCTTTACTGTTTGCATTTATGACAAATGGTAAATTTAAACATATTTCCTATGTATGCTGTGTCTAATTTTATTTGAAATATTCACTAGCTAATAAACATGGTTTAATATATTCATGATTTGATTATGACTACTTACTAATTTTGTAATCATCTCTCTTTGAACTGAATGAGGCAAGGAGATATGAATTTCAGATCAGTTTTGGTAATTGTCATGACTAATATTGGAAGATAAAAGAAAAAAAATCTTTAAAATATACATTTATAGCCTTGCCACTGTGTAGCACTTCATTCCCAGATGGCCAATCAGTAATTTAAGGGACAAAATTAAATTTAGGGATGAAAAAGCAACTATATATATATACATTGAAACCAATGCCTGAAGCTCTGGCTTATATTTTCTTCATTATCCAATATGTTGTTGAGTTGAAGCTCAATCATTCTCCAATTATTCCTATTTATGGGAAAGTACAGTATGAATTTGATTCTCACCTATTTTTTTCTGGTAAAGACACTTTTTGTTAAATTCTAACTGTATCACTCGAACCTTCTTACTGTCCTTAGCTTTGTTTGTAAATGTCAGGCATGAATGTTTTTAAACATCACTTATATTTTATAATTCATGGAAGCACAGGCCAGGGAAACAGTTTTGTAAGACTTCGACAAAAAGCAAAACTTTTCATGTTCCCCTGTGTATCTGGAAACTTTCCTTTCAGGATGCATGCAGAATTGTGTTTGGATTTTGATGGGTATTACTTTGAATCTGTAGATTGCTTTTGGTAGGGTAGCCATTTTTGCTCTGTTCATCCTACCAGTCCATGAGCAAGGGAGATCCTTCCATCTTCGGATATCTTCTTCAATTTCTTTCTTCAGTGTCTTAATGTTTTATTATACAAATCTTTCACTTGCTTGATTAGAATTACCCCAAGATATATATATATATATATATATATATATATATATATATATATATATATATATATATATATATATATATTGAGGGTGTTATTTTCTTTATCTGTCCATTTGTCATCTATGTATAGGAAGGCTATTATTTTTTGTGAGTTAATTTTATATCCTGCTACTTTGCTGTGTAGCTGGAAGTTTCTCGGGTCCCACCCAGTACCCACGATCCAGACAAAACTCTCTCACCTGCAGTCCTGCAGCTGCTTATAACATAATCATTTAGAGGCTTATATTAATTACCAGTTGTAGCTAGCTAGCTCTTCTAACATAATCCATTTGTATTAATCTATAAGTTGCCATGTGGCCTTGGCATTACTGGTCTGCTGGCATCTTGCTGCTCCTTTGGCAGCAGCTGGTGTCTCTCTTCTCTCTCCTTTCTCCCTCCCACCCCCATATTTCTGCTTGGATATCCTGCCTGCCTCTAAGCTGCTTTTCCATAGGCCAATGCAGCTTTATTTATCTTCCAATTATAGCAGCACATATTCACAGCATACTGAAAGACATCCCACAACATTACTGTAAGTGTTTATCAGCTGTAGGGGTTTCCTGGTGAAAATTTTCGGGTCAATTATACATACAATGATATCATCTACAAATAAAGATCCTTAGACTCTTCCTTTCTAGCATGTATTCCCTTAATCTTCTTTAGTTCTCATATTGGTCTAGCTACGACTTCCAATACTATATTGAATACATATGGAGAGAGTAGACAACCTTGTCTTGACCCTGATTTTACTGAAATTGCTTTTCATTTCTCTCCATTTAAGTTGATGTTGCTGGTGTGTTTGCTGTATATGAGTGCCATGCTCAGCCATCATCAAAGCTTCCTCGTGAAGCAGATGGGAACAGATAAAGAGACCCACAGCCAGAAAATATGCGAAGAGTAGAAGATGTTTGAACACTCAACCCTAAACAGGATGACTCCACCAACCATTCCCTCCTTAGAGCTCAGGGAATCCTTAGGGAGAGAAGGCAGAAAAAATATAAGAGCCAGAGAGCATGGAGGATGCAAAGGAAATGGGGCCTTTTAAAACATCACAGGACTGAGACACAATTAAACTCACATGTACAGAGCCTGCTCAGCCCGTAAGTGGTCCTGGAGCTGAGAGAAGAGGTGTACACAAGCCCTCATCCCTAAAGCAGAAGAAACCTCCAGTTGATAACCACTTGCAAATGAAAATTTAGTTTTCTTAAGGCAGTCTCATTGGGGTAACAAACTATGTATGCCTCCATATTTGTTCCTTGTGTCTTTTCTTGGGCTCTTTTCTTCCGTTTGTTTGTTTTGGTCTATTCTAATTTGTTTTATCTTCTTATATTTTATTTTATCATGTTTTAGATGCCTTCTTTTCTAATGAGATACACAAAGGGAATAGATCTGGATGCGAGTGGAGGTAGGGAGGAACTGGGAGGAGTAGAGAGAGGAGAAACTGTAATCATGATATATTGTATGAAAAATCTCTTTTAAATAAAAGAAGAAAGTAACTACAAAAATAAATAAAATATGTATACATACATACTTATAAATGTCATGGAAGTAGAAGGGAGACTCTGGAAAGAAAAGGAGGTGGCAGGAGATTGGAATAGGACTGGATTGAGTAATGGGGTGAATATGAGAAAAGTACATGATATATATTTATAAAATTCAATGTAAACCATAATTTTCTACAATGAGATGGACATAAAAATAAATAACATCTAAAACTTTAAAAAAGCAACTCCATTCTTCTCAACTCATCACTTGTAATCTATTAAGTTTTTTCTGCTCACTGTATACGAACGTTGTTTAGACGTCTCTCCACTAGACAAGACAGCTAGCTGTACTTCAGGTACAAATGTTATCATAAAGCAAGGGCTATAGACTGCATCTCCAGTAGCAGGTGACCACTACATGTGGGACTGACAGGCAGTGACTGGCTATTGCTGTTTTTGCAAAGCTAGCTGTCAGTTGGCATTCCTATCTGTTTGCCAGATGACAGACCTATGGGAGACAGTGGTGTGAAATGGCCATTCTCATTCACACTCAGGACTACCCTCAAGCAATGATATCAGCAGTGCTTCCAAGATAAAACCAGAAGAGCATGCACCAGCACACATTGAATCTGACCTATAGGGAGTCAGACATGTGTTCTCATTTCCTGGCAATGCATACTTATTTCTACTGCTTAGCTTAGGTGTTTTTGATGAATTTCAGTCCAGTTTGCTGAGACCTGGATTAAAATTGTTATGTGAAATGTTAGGAGATGGACTTTAGCGTTCCATTTTGCTGACTGCTCTATCAGATAGTATTTTGTTTTAATAATATCTAGACATTCCAAGGACTATCCCTTATGAGATGTCTTCATGCCTTTTTTCCCCTTTATTTCTGGAATAATTCTGTCATTCTTGCTTTAGAGTCTAGATGTGAATGTATTGAATGTCTACTGTAGGTAAAGACTATTACTTACAAGGGCTTTTACCTGAAGCTCTGATTCCAAATGATTAACTTGTAAAATCAACTATGGATAGATAAATGGTTTATGAATGTTTCATGAAATGGCTAGAAGGTAACCGAAGCCATTCTATTATTGTAGTAAACAGAAATGGCAGATTAATATAATCTAAGATCATATATCAAAAGATCAGGAATTATACAGAAAGCTTAAACAAAATAAATTGATGGAAGCCACCTGGGAAATTTAATTCACAACTGGGGTTGAAGAATGATGTTTAACTGCAACATAAGAAAGTACTGGAACAATTCCATGATTGTAGTTTATTTTCTAAGCTGCAAGTGAAAAAATCAGTCTTCAACTTAGAATGACCTGTGTTTCACAGGAAAACAGAGTGACTTGCTCCAATGTTCATCTCTTCTCTCACTTAAACTCATGTCTCCCAGCACTGTCTTTATGGAATAATTCTGTTTCCTGTGATAACTATAAATAAATGTCACTCATTTAATCCATTTGAATGAAAGATGACATTAATATGTTAGTAGGATTAGAAACATAAATACTGTGGTCAACAAATGCATACTACAAAGAATTCATTTACATGTATGTTTCTTCTTTCCAAGGTTTAGACTGTAGATTTTTGTTCCATATGTTGATTCAAAAGCTATATCTGGCTTGAAAAATAGAAAAACCTATTTACATAGAGACAACTTACGTCACTGCTTTTTTCCACCTTCCAGAAACATCCAAATCATAATGTTTACATTAACCTGCTCACTTACTTCAAAACATCCACAAAAAGAATATGACAGAGTTTGAACAGAAATACTATTGTATAGGACTTTTTCATAAAACTCAAACTAGGTTATTTCTCCAAAAATTTTTTTTCTAAAAGAAAGGAGTATTTTTACCTTATTGTGGAAACTTGAAGATTTTTTGCAAAAGGTATTACATCCCATATAGAATTCAGGAGTTGTATTACAGTATATTGCTCATCAAAAATCACCTTTAAAACTGTTTTGAAATTCCAGTGCTACCTTACATATAATGGCTTCATAAGCTCCCATAACTGTCTTACTATTCCCCTGTGATTTTGGACTGGAAAGAATTCAACAGTATAACAGGGGAGCTAAAATTCCATTTCTTAACTTTAGAATCCATAAACAGAAAATCACTAGTCAGCACAACTCTTTTATATTATTGAGGAAAATGGACTCAAAGTTCTTCTCTCCTATTGTCTTAGTTGGGTTTCTATTGCCATGATAAAGTAGAACATGGCTAAAGTGGACTTGGAATTAGAAGGTAAAACACCATTTGAGTGAATTACTTACATTGTAAATTACTCACTTGTAATTCTGACATTAATGTGATCTAGATCAAATACAGCATATAGATTTCCATGGTAAATACCACAGCTATAGTTTAATGAAAATAATTACAAGCTACAACACTCTCAATGGTCTCCATTCTAATCCGATTGCTTACAAATTAATAGTAAACAAATTGTTTTTCAAATCACTTTTCTTGCTCCATAACGAAGTAAGGGCAGGATTCAGATCCATGAATTAAGTTGTGTGAAACTTGCAAAAATTTGAGTTACGTTTCCTTTCTCATCTTTCCTTTTCACTAAATTTAAGTAACTGTTTGGCTGGGTTTATTTGCACTTTGTGTTGGTAACCATTGGGGGAAAAAAAAAACAACAAACATACATGTTTCTATATGCCTATAGGTTAAAAAAAAAGAGTTCATGTGATGGGTGTGTGTCCTCATTCTTCAAATCATCTCACAGACCATGCAGACCTCTTCTAGGGCAGATGATAAATAATACTAAAAATGCAGTAAGTTTTTGTATTTCAAGACACAGGAATGAAAAGAGGATTGTTACTTCTGTTCCTTTGTTTTGTTTGTTTGCTCTTACATGATGGGGAAAGACTTTAGGCCAGGGCAGTCTTACCGATGTTTTCATTTCTTGCTTTTTCCTTTTCTCCATTAAGATGAATCTTCAGAAGTATCATTTGGTTTCCTGATTTCCTTTGTAAAGCTTTCACTGCTCAACACCTTGAAAATGAAAATATTAAAGGGTTTCATAATGTTTGTCCTGAGAGTTAAGAGGAATCTTTACATTAGATTGCTGTTATCTAGTGACCAGTTCACGATTTTTAAAACATTTATTAATTTTATTTTATCTGTATATGTATGTACCTGAGTGTGTATACACACATGTGCATTACATGTATACATGTGCCCATGGAGTACAGACATCAGATATCCTAGAAAACTGGAGTTACAGATAACTGTGAGGCACCATGAAGGAGCTGAGAACTGACCCCAGGTTTTATGCAAGAACTATGGATGCTTTCAATCACTGAGCTATTACTCTAGGTGCCCAGTTCCACAATTTAATGTTAGTTTTGTGACTTGGTAGGATATTCAAATGCTTCCTTTTCTTTTTATGAGAAAGAGGTTAATTTATTCCCATTGTACACAGCTTATGCAAATTAGGTGAAATAAGCACTATGAAAGTCTGAATCTACAACTTAGGGTAGCAAATGATTAAATACTCATTAGTCTTCCCAGGGCTTAGCTAATTCTTTATTATTTGTATTTTAGCCTAATATGTTATTAATATTCTATCTATGTTTAAGCAAAGAAAGTATATTGTGTTTGGTTGTTTTTTACTCTTTTGGTTCTTTTTTCTCTTTGCTTGGCCTGCCACCCAGCTCCCAAATAAATCACATGGAGGCTTATTCTTTCTTATGGATTCTTAGCTTGGCTTGTTTCTAGCTAGCTTTTTTTTAATCTTAAATTATCATGTTTATCTTTTGCTTCTGGGCTTTTATTGTTCTCTATTTCTGTATACCTTTCTTTACCTCTTTTTCCACGTCTTGCTGTGTGGCTGGGTGGCTGGCCTCTGAAGTCTTCCTCTCCTCCTCCTTCAATCCTCAATCTTTTCTTCTCTCCTTTTCTCCTTCTATTTATTCTCTCTTCCTGCCAGCCCTACCTATCCTTTCTTTTGCCTTGCTATTGACTGTTCAGCTCTTTATTAGATCAATCGGTGTTTTAGATAGGGCAAAGTAACACAGCTTCACAGAGTTAAATAAATATAACATAAAGGCATGCAACACATTTTTGCATCATTAAACAAATGTTTCACAGCCTAAACAAATGTAACATATCTTTATATAATATTCTACAACAGTATATTCTTTCTTGCCCTGAGTTATCATCCTCCAGCATTTTCTCAGATGAAGGAACATCAATGAAATGTCATTATTCTACAATTTACTACCATTATTACTATAAATACCATTATTCTTTAAGGGACATTTCTTTTACATCTGTTGAAATAATATTAAAAAAATTCAAGCTTTAGATTTTTGTATTATGTGATGTAATCTTTAAATAATGCACAGATTTTTAGTATACATTCCCCCCATCAGCCCTTCATCTTGATAAGATGTTCTATCAAGATCCTTCTTCCAGAGGAATACTGGCAATTCTTGGGTCACTGACAGGCAAGTAAGACTCAGCCTGTTTCTCGGTCTTTGCCATTATTGCTGAAGGGATTTAAGGCAGGGAGCATAGTAGAGTATAAGTGAAAACTGTGCCGCTGTGACTGGTTTAATAAACAAGGTGACTGGTCAATAACTGAACAGGATAAAGTTAGGCAGGCCAGCTAAACTGAGAGTGATGGGATGAGGAAAGGTTGTGGCAGCACTCCTGCCGAGCTACTCCTGGCCCGGCTCCAAAGAGTAGCATCTAGCCCTACTCTATCTTTTGTTTAACCAATACTTTTTGTTTCTCTTGTTGCCCTCTGTGAATCTTGTCTCAGAGTCTCCCAAGGATCAAAGGCCTATGTAAAACTTGGTTCAGGAAACCCTGAAAAATATGGTACCTGGTGAATCGAGGAATTTGCATTTGGCATTGTATCTTGGGGAGCTCCTTTCAGGTTGTTTTGAGCATATGGAAATCAACTGGCTAAATTGTAAGTATTGAGAAAAATAAAAATGCCCTGGGTGAAGGAAAAATGCTTCAGTCTTTAGAGACTGGATCCCCCTGCAGCTGAGAAAGGCTAAATTTATTCTTAAGGTACCTCTGAGTTTTCTTTCCATGGATCCATGTGAACCCACACACCCGTGCTAAGACACTTCTTGACAAACGGTGGAGTCAGAGATGCTGGCCAGCTGCTGAGGAAGCAGGATATATAGAAAATGAGATAACAAGCCATGAGCTACATGGTGAAGCATGGATAAGAAATGTGAGTTAATTTAAGTGTAAGAGTTAGCTATTAAAAAGCCTGAGTATTTATAAATAATATTAAGCCTCTGAGTGGTTGTTTGGGAACTGGTAGGTGGGAGAGAAATGTCTGACTACAGAAGTGTGTATGAAGAAACTGCATGGAGACTATAATGTTGCCACTCAAGTAATAAATATAATAAAGAGGGGATAGTAGAACACATGGGATGTGAAAGAATACGTAGTAGAATTCTGGAAACTGGAGAGGTTAAGAGGAGATAGTGTTTTAATCTCTGTCCCATTGCTGTGAAGAGACACCATGACCAAGGCAACTCTTATAAAAGAAAGAATTTAATTAGGGGCTTCCTTATAGTTTCAGACTTTTAGTCCATTATCATCAAAATGGGGAGGATGGCTGCATGTAGACAGCTTCCGGAGCAGTAGCTGAGAGCTACATACACATCCTGAGGCAGAGAGAACAATACTGTTCATGACATGGACTTTTTTAAACCTCAAACCTTACCTCCCAGTGACACATGTCCTCCATCAAGACACATCTTCTAATCTTTTTAATCCTTTCAAATAGTTCTAGTCTCTAGTGACTATGCATTCAAATTTATGAGCCTATGGGGACCATTCTTATTCAAAGCAGCACAGACAGGCATTAGACACTAGGGGAAAGGCAGTATAGGGACAGAGTAACCAAAAATAAGAATCTGTGAAGAAGAATTATAAAATTTTATTAATTTGTATAGTAATTTAAAATACATTTTAACCAAGAAAGAGTTTGAAGTTTGGTAGACCAGATGCATAAACAGTGCTACTCAAAGAAAACATGATTTACTGAGTGAAACTCTCACTGTCATGCATGTGTTACCTAACTATGAATTACTGGTCAGAGAGGTATTAAAAGTACCCAAAAGAAGACATGCAATTATCAATGCCCTCAGTTGACCACCATAAGATCTCATTACTGAAGACATCACCCACTTTGGTTGTAGAACATAAAGAAATTAAATTTGACTGACTAGGACTTTTCCTCTCTGCTGGATAGAATTCGTAGTGCTAAGAGATGCTACATAGTCTGCTGGACTCTGTATATCACAATATGAACCTGTCAGGAAAGATGTGCCCACTGATGCAATAATGGCAAGAGAGTTTATTGGGCAAATGACCTTTCTCCTTGTTAGATATGAGTCCTACTCTACAGGAGAGGAATTCGTGTCTGGAACTGTAAACTGCGTCAAAACCCAAGGCTGGCAAAATCCCATGTCCAAGGGGAGAGCTGATTTTTTTGTTTTGCTTAATGTTCAGTTTGTCAAATTGTCCATAGATTCATATTGCTCTGCATCTTTGTCAAAGAAGCATCCTATAGCAGTGGATAGTGATCAATGCAGAGACTCCTAGCTATTCAAAATTCAGAGAAAAAAAGACTCTCTGCTCACCTGTTGATGGAGTGTTATTTATATCAGTATCCTCCCAGAAGGCCCAGGATCCAGAGGATGGGGAGGAATGTGGTGAAATGCAGTTTTCTGGACTGGATAAGGCTGTTGTAAACATGAACTTAGAGCACTATTCCTCTACAAGACCTAGACATGGTCAAGCTAATCAATTATTCCAGTACAGACAGGAATTATCTCAGGAGGCCCTACCCCTGACTGAGGAACTGTTGGCATTCGGTGTCTGTTGGGGAAGAGAGAATCACTTTTCTTTGGGAGTTGGTTATTAGACTAGCAGTCACTTTAGATGATTCTACACACATGCTAATGAGCATCACTAATTAGATCCAGTGAGTTATTTAAAGAAAAGGTACGTGAAATTGGTAGAAAGATATGTGGAGGAGCCTTGCTGGAGTTGGTAGGAGGGACTGGGAAATTGTATAGGACCAAGATACATTGTTTACATGTATGAAGCTTTTACATAATAATGTTTTTAAAAATACAAAAAAAGATAAAAATCTTTCTGGCTCAGTTATTACCACTGCCACTTTCTGTCTCCATCTTCCTCTAATAAATAGTGTCATATAGCTTAATATATTTTTATAAATATCCTATTTTATATGAATTTTGTAATTAACTCTATGAGAGATAAATTTAATTTCAGAATAAAATAATAAATTTCAGAATGATAATAACCATTATTATTTTTATAAATAAACCAATGGACATAGTTTTTATCTAAAATTATGAAATAGTTGTACCTGTGAATGTAACTCATAAATATTCAAATTAAAATGGGTTTTCTATGGTCAGATGCTATTGTGTTTGGCTATTGTAACTTTATAGAAGTTCAGGGAGATGTATCGACTTTAAGTATTGTCGCTTTCTCTGTTTAATGTTTTTTATTTGCAAGTTCTTTATAATAAAGTTTTAATAAAAAATAATACAGGGAAGCTGACACTTGTTGAAAGATATGTGAACATTCTTTTAGTTACTTGAATTTGACTGACAATAGCTGTCCAAGATGGAAGACTAAACATAGAAAATTTAAAGATATAAGATAATGAAACTTTAAAAGTAATATTAGTAATGAAGTTGCTCCAAAAGGATATGAGCTTCCTGGTTTGAAAAAATGGTCATGATGACAGAATATCCTGGGTGACTAGCGATTACCTAAAGTCTGAATTGCTCTTTAATGATGGGTACAGTTATTCTGGACTATGTGGTTTTACAGACCACAGAGTAAGCCAAGTTCCATGGAAAACATAGACTCCTCAGGAGTCCTGGGCCCAGGAATTGGCAGAGGCTTGTGCTATTGTGCAACCTGGAACCTTTGCTATGCATGTGTCAGAGCTGAATACTTCCTACTCTGGACAAGAAGAAACTTTCCTGATAGTGAGCAGTGTTCAGAGTTACAATGTCACATGAAAAACTTTAAATAGAATAACATTAGTTTTCAGTTGTTACCTTCTTTGGAAAGTAGAGTGAGAGATACTTGTTTTAATCTAGGGTTTTCATATAGACTACAATAGACTGCTGGCAATGGTCAAGAGACAGCCCGAACTGACCTACTCTGGTGATGGGATGGCCAAACACCCTAATTGTCGTGCTAGAAACCCCATCCAATAACTGAGGGATCTGGATGCAGAGATTCATGGCTAGGCCCCGGGTGGATCTCTGGGAGTCCAATTAGCGAGAATGAGGAGGGTTTATATGAGCAAGAATTGTTGAGACCAAGGTTGGATAAAGCGCAGGGACAAATGGCCAAACCAATGGAAACACATGAACTATGAACCAATGGCTGAGGGGTCACCAACTGGATCAGACCCTCTGAATGAGTGAAACAGCTGATTGGCTTGGTCTGTTTGGGAGGCATCCAGGCAGTGGGACCGGGTCCTGTGCTCATTGCATGAGTAGGCTGTTTGAAACCTGGGGCTTATGCAGGGATGCTTGGCTCAGCCTGGGAGGAGGGGACTGGACCAGCCTGGACTGAGTCTACCAGGTTGATCTCAGTCCTCGGGGGAGGCTTTGCCCTGGAGGAGGTGGGAATGGGTGGGTGGGCTGGGGGGAAGGAGAGGGTGGTGGGAGGGGGAAAAAAAAGAAAAAGAAAAAGGGTGTTCTCTCCACCCTGGTGGAGGAAGCTACTTTCCTAGACTCCTCCTTCCCAAATAAATCTCTTTCTCAAAAGAGTTTTGGTTGTGAAGATCTCCATTCACTGGCATCGAGAACATCCTTGCTGAGACGTCCCTCAGTGGACAAAACAAGGGAGAAATGAAAAAGCAGAACAAGGAGGAGCTGAACAGAAGATCTTTGCTGAGATGTCCCTCAGTGGACAGAGCAAGAGAGAGCTGAAAAAGTAACACTTTTCAGCAGAGCCGAGCCGGAGGATATTGCTACATTTCTGTAGTGGTTTCCCCTTTTGCAGAGTGAAGCAAAAGAAGCGACATCTTAGGCGGAAAAAGCAGAGCTCTGCTAGGAAGCTCCCTTAAGTGGGGGCTGCGTAAAGCTCAGCTGTAGAGGCTTTCCAGGAGAGGAGAAGGATGGCTATATTCTGTGGCAAGACCATCCCCCATCACACCAGGTATACCCTGACTTTCAGGAACAGTCAAGATACCCTTGCCTGTTGAAGCAGTTCCAGGCCTCACTTTCCCAACAAGTCAGAAAAATTTCCCTTCCAAGGTTGGACTGCTTCCTTGCAGTTCCAGCCATCAGAGCTGTGCTAAACAGCTCAAGGTGTTGCCTGACTCCCCAGGTAGTCAGGACACCTT
The DNA here is from genome assembly GCF_949786415.1 of Peromyscus eremicus. Lineage (NCBI taxonomy): Eukaryota > Metazoa > Chordata > Mammalia > Rodentia > Cricetidae > Peromyscus > Peromyscus eremicus. The sequence continues at coordinate 11,843,965 of NC_081428.1, forward strand.
TCCCAGAGCTGCAAAACTCACATTTTGGTGCCAAAATCTGGGAACAACCCAGAGTTGTTGTAACCAATTTACTTACACTAGGCTTAATGTCAACACAAGAAGTTAGCAGGAAGCATATGAAAAAGGAAAAAGCCCATAGAAAAAAGAGATAATACCATATAAGAGGCAAAAAAGAACAAGAAAATGGTAAAATTCAAAATGGAAACATAAAAAAATCCTTCCTTTCCTTTTCTTACTCATAGTCATAGACATGTAAATATTCATTAATTCCTAGGAACCTGTGGAGGAAAATCAAACTCCACCTATACTCTATCAATAAATGTGATCTTGTTTATTAAACATACTATATATCAACAATTTAATGTATAGATCACATTCTCACCTGCATAAATATAAGCTGACTTCAGAAGTCAATTTAAATTCCCCTAAATCTTCAAAAATAAATTTTATGTGAACAATTATATTCAGGCAGTTTTCCTCCCTATGATGAGTTTTCTCAGTGGTTATACAATATTCAAACAGCAACGAAAAGGACACAGGTTATTTTCAGTTGATTGGTAAGATGTTCTGTTGGATGACTGAAGTCCAGATGACATCTAATGCATAGTGTTCCCAATCCACAGAAAATTTCAACCATCCAAAAAAAAAGACCCCCCAACCCAAACAAACGAACAAAACAAACAAACAAACAAACCCTCAAGGTGTTAGGAGATAGCTCCTCAAGCGAAGTGCAACACAAGCATAAAAACCTAGGATTAAGACCCCACATCCACAGAAAAGGGTGACTATGATGGAATATATCCACAGTCCCAGCACTGAGCTAGCATAGGCAGGAGGATCACAGGGAATTGCTGCCCAGCTAGCCTTTGTTGGTTAAATGGTGCTGCCTCTCCTCGTGGCTGGCCGCGCCCGCTATGGCCATGCCGACAGAGGAGAGTGCTGGAGGAGGAATCACAGGCCATAGTTACTTTTTTAGAGCTTTATTGAGGGGGGGAGAGGGAGAGAGGGAGAGAGGGAGAGAGAGAGAGAGAGAGAGAGAGGAAAGAGAAGGAGGAGGTACAGACGGAAGGAAGGAGCAGAAAGGGAAGAGAGAGATGCACAGAGGGCCCACCCGCTTTTTAGGCTGGGACGCCTTTGAAGGCTGATGACTTAATTAAGGACTGAATCCTTACAGCCTCCATTACTAGATGATGAACTACAACAGGTTCAGTGAGAGAACCTATCTCAGAAAGCAAGTTGAACACTGATAGGGAAAGAAATCTATATAGACCTCTGGGCCTGCATAGGCACTGGCATGGTTACACATATCAGCACAAGTGCAAACATGTGCATGTGCCCCATTTGTATGTATACACACACACACACACACACACACACACACACACACACACACCATATGGAGGAAAAAAGGAAGGAAGCACAATGCAGCCTTGAATTGTAGTAGAAAGACAAGTTAAGGACTCAACCTTTGCAAATACAATCATTAGAAATCCATCTATCTTTTTTCTTTATTAAGAGATTTTATATTCATTTTACATACCATCACCAATCTCCCTCTTCCCTCCTCCTGTACCTCCAGCCTCCCCTCCCCAACCTACTCCCCCATTCACTCATATAAGAAAGCAAGCCCTCCCATGGGGTGTCAGCAGAGCCTGGTACATTCAGTAGAGGCAGATTAAAAAAAAAAAAAGAAAGAAATCTATCTGTCATTTCTCACATCACTCTTTGTTCTGGGTAAAACCTTGGTAAGCACTTCACTTTCATGGAGACATCATAGTTTCATTAATATAACCTAGGTGAATATTTTTGTGCAAGTAAAATGAGTAAAGTACTATGCAGAGACCAGCAATCTTTGTTGATGATAGCATGTCAGCATAGAAAATAGATAGAAAAGGATGTAGACATTTAGTCATTTAAGTTGACAGCTCTGGGACTTTATGTGTCATTTTTAAGCTTAAAGATTGACTTGAAAATACATGAGAACTTTCAAAATGATTAGTTTCTCAAATATTAGAGTTAATTCTGTTTCATTAACAAAAATCACTGAGAAACACTGAGTATTTCTACTGTTCCTCATGATGTTCAGTTCACTGGAGTTTCTCCTGTTAGAGTCTATGGAACTGCAGACAAAGGGGCGGGCCCTAAAATATTTTCTTACTCCATGGGTCTTCCAAAGCCTGGCTAGAGAAAACTATGTCTACACAACTTCCTTTTATTTCTGGCAACCCCCCTTTTTTTCTAATTATCCCCAGCTGTAGGGGAGTCAGTAGTTTTCGTCTAACTTTACATGTCTTGAACATTTTATGCCTTTTATATGATGTGTTGGGTCTCAAGATGGCAAAGACCTTGGAAAAATAGGTAAGAATTTGATCATCTAAAAAGAGAAATAAAATATTCATCACAAGCCATTGCATTGTTATTTAGTACAATACAAATAAAGCACCTAATACCAGATTATGGAGACTTTGGCATCTTTTGATTTAAAAAATATTTTCCCTTTTGTTAATTTTTTTTTCTTTCTAAGGAAGTCAAATTAAGAATTGTAATTTTAAATGCACCATTGTCTACAACTTACCATTGAAAGCCATTCAGAGGACTCTTCATGATTTGGTGAACAGTGGTCCTCAATCGGAGTAAGTCTTGTAGCTCGTTATTTATACTGCTTATGTTGTAATGATGATAAAATCATGCACATGAAAAAGAACTTAAACTGAAGAATTTGCCGTGTAATCAAGACCTTTCTATGTAGTTATGGAAATACAACATTCATCTAGTCTCTGGGCATGTTTTCCTGCACAGGTTGTGTTTGGTCTGTTTGACATTATCTTTTCCTTTACTTTTGTGAAGATTTAAACTCAAGTAAGAATAAATAAGAAAAAAGCTAACAGCAATGACCTTGACTTACAGCTGGTACATTTCCTGCTAATTTTAAAAGCTTTAAACAATAGTTTGGGTAGATGTTAAAACACTGTATTTCTATAAGCTGCAATAGAACTCTCTCTAAATGGCAATGACACATTTTCATTTTAATCAGAAAGACGTACTAATTTGAAAACCATGCAATGTAGACAGCATTGACTTCTCTAAGATGCTTGACATGCATGACAATAATAGAATTCGTGTATTTGATATTTTACAGATGTTCTTAGACTAAAAATGACATATTTACACATGGTTTCATATGGCCACTAGACAGGTAAAATGCTTTACATTGATCCTAACCCCTCATGACTTCAACACCTGTCCTAAAAATCTGCATTTAAATTTTTGTCCTGAGCTCTGTTAGGGGTAGGAATGAATGGTGCATAATTTAATTTGTAGTCCATGAGCAATAATTCAGTCTTGTTAAAGCACACCTGTTATAAGTAGCCAGATCTCTTACACCAGGCTAAAGGAACTGAGAAAGTTCTTTGGTTCATGGCACTGTCAGAGTTGTTCAGGTTCTCAGTAGACTTACTTTTCATACTTAGGTGTAGGGCCCTCACAATCTATGGTAATGAATATAATTACCCCTATTTTGTGGATTGCATGTGACCTGGGTGGAATGATAATGGAAGATCATAAGACCTTCTCTTCTCATTATCAATGACTCCACTATGTTTGTAAACTCACCAATAAATCTGAGTCTCCGTGGAGACACCAAGGGATTGCTTTCCTTTCATTTAGGGCTTTGATGCCAAGAGGAAGTGATCGTATTTGTTAGACCACTGTATTTTTATTTCTTCTGCAAAAAATCATGGTTGGCCATTCATTCATTCGTTCATCTTTGCCCTATACTTTACTCACCTTCTGGTATGTTAGATGCAATTTGTGTATGTATGTTAGCACAGCAGCTAATAGTGTGGGAGAGATTTAACTCCGGGCTTTACTGCTTCCAATCAGTTTTAAGGTTTTTGAATTAATCCAAATTATATATCAATTATATCTTTCCTTATATGGAAATATAAACTGCTCATACAACCTCATCTATAGAACAATGCATTTTCCCTCATTGTAATACTATCCTCCAAGATTACATATATCAAGGAGAAAGCAGAAGAGGGACTTAGTCAGTCGGTCTGTCATTCTGTCACTCGGTGCTTCGTCTCTTCTCGTACCATGGCTATATCCTTTATAAAATACTAATCTTCAAGTATCTTTTCTTTCTCTGATTTTGCAGCAATTTTATGTGGATTTAAGTTTTGGTTTCAATTATTTAACATTTTTTATTCATTAATTTTTGTCTTGGGGACTGAATATAGAGACTTATAAGAGCAAAACATGTAAGTGACAAAATGACCCAGATTAAATGGCTTTAGATTGATCTGAAATTAATTTAAAAATTATTTTGTATTAATATCTTGCTATACATCCATCAATCAGTAGAAAGCATAAAGTATTTTGTTTTTATATATTTAATTTCTCCTAATGATGCTCCATAATTTTAATGTTTTTTAAATTTCCATAGATAATTTTTATTATAGTCTTTTCTATTGTGAGTTATCTATTTTGTTATTATATGTTCTACTTTTTTGTGACTGTGTGTATACTCCCTATTTATTTTTATGAATTTTATTTTGAAATAGACCACAAATAAGAATGCTATATTTGTAAATGTCTATAAATTGACTGAAGTTCTCTTTTCATGAAATTATTTTCTGCAAAACCATCACTTTTTATAAACCTTATTCTTATTTTTTATTAAAACTGCCATAATATATTGTATATTATAGAAGTTAATGGCTCATAAATATTTATTTTGTTTTATTTGGTTTCTGAATGTTCTCTATAATAAAAAATGCTTGTTATTGCTCTACATTGGCAGAATTTTATAGTGTTAATCAATTACACTTCCCAATTTATTACAATTTCCCAATATATTATTTAAAACTTAACTAAGCTGTATTTACTTTGAATAATGCACAAAATTTAACTAGTCTTCTAGTCTGGATTTTGCAATTATATTACAATTCAGTGAAGAATGGATTTTCATATGCTATCATCCCTTTCTTAGTGGTAGAGACATACATGGCTTCACAATTATGAAAATGAAAAAATATAATTTTAATAATTTTATTATTATTACTTTGGTGTTCTTTTAATTTTTGTACGTTTATTTTATATCAACACTGAAATATGAAATCTATGAATCCAGAAAACATTTATTTTTCCCAGTGGCCCTTTCTTGGTTTTTTAAGAATTTCATATCTGCATGCAATGAAATATGGTCATTATACACCCTTACTGAAATGCTCTAACTGCTCTCCATATTGCCCCTCATACCTTTCCTTCTAGTACCATTTTTCCTTCTCCTTCTCCTTCCTTTCTCCTTCCCTCCCTCCATCCCTCTCCCTATTTCTTTCTCTCTCTCTCTCCCGTCTTTCTTTCTTTCTTTCTTTCTTTCTTTCTTTCTTTCTTTCTTTCTTTCTTTCTTTCTTTCTTTCTCTTTTTTCTTTCTTTTCTTTCTTTCTTTCTTTCTTTCTTTCTTTCTTTCTTTCTTTCTTTCTTTCTTTCTTTCCTTCTTCTTCTTCTCTCTCTCTCTCTCTCTCTCTCTCTCTCTCTCTCTCTCTGTCTCTCTCTCTTTTTCTTTTGGATAATCTGCTAGATTCAATTAGTGCTACCCATAAGTTCATGGGTGCAGAGTCATCCAGTAGAGCATAGGAAATCTATCATTAGCCTTACCCTCTGTCCTAATAAGGGTTACTATAGCTGTGATGAAACACCATAACCAAAGCATCTTAGAGAGAAAAGGATTTATTTGGCTTATATTTTCCACATCATAGTCCATCACTGAAGTAAGTCAGGATAAGAACACAAGCAGCACAGGAGCTTGGAGGCAAGAGTTGATACAGAGTCCATGGAGGGGTACTGCTTATTGGCTTACTCTTTGTGGCTTGTTCAGCTGCTTTCTTATAACACTCAGGACCACCAGAAAAGAGATCAAACCACACACCTAGACCTGGGCCCTCCCCCATAAATCACCAGTTAAGAAAATGCCTTATAGACTTGCCAAAAGATTGATCTTATAAAGACATTTTCTCTTCTTTCTTTCTTTTTTTTTTAAAAAAATAAAACTTTCTTTTTATTTATTCTTTGTGTGTTTCACATCATGCCTCCAGAATTCACCCATCTCCCTTCTCCACAGAAATAAAACAAAAGAAAATTTAAGGGAAAAAAGTAAAAGAAAAAGTAAGAAGGGGGAAATCTCACTATGGAAACGGCAGTGTCACACAGTGGGTCAGGCAGTAAACCCCTTTATCTATACATTTTTACATGCAGGCATTTATCACAAGTAATCATTGGTCTGGTTCAAGGCCCCTGGTCTCTACTGCACCATCAATGCTGGGCCCTCACTGGGATTCCCCCTGGAAATCCTGTTGCTGCCCTGTTCCATGGAGATCCAGCAGCCCTGGGTCTGCAGGACTTTACTACCCCCCCTTTCTGTAGATCACAAATAGGATGGATGTTTGGGTGGGCTAGCATATAACTCCGGGTTTAGGCCTGGGTAGTTGCTGGGTTGGTCAGCTAGCCAGCTCTCCCCTGTCTTTGCCACCAGGGTGGGCTCTCCATCATTGTCCCAGCTATTCCACCCCTTGAAGCTATGAGAAATGGGTGAGGCCAGTTCTCTGGATTTCACATCCTCAGGGTTAGTTCTCCCACACCTATGTCTTCAGGGCCAGCTCTCCTGTGTTGCCCAGGTGAGATGTAAGGGCCATTCTTCCGAGTGCTGCAGCCGATGAGGGATAGTGACATGTTGTGGAATAATCCTTTTGTATGTTGTGAAGATTTGTCACTTGGATTGGTTTAATTAGAAGTTGATTGGCCAGAGGCCAGGCAGGAATTATAGGTGGGACAGCTAAACTAGGAGAATGATGGGAAAAAGGGTGGAGTCAGAGGAGATGCCAGCTAGCCACTAAGGAAGCAAGACATGTAGAAAATGAGGCAACAAGCCAGAAGCCACATGGCAGAGCATAGATAAGAAATATGGGTTAATTTAAATTTAAGAGTTAGCTAGATAAAAGTCTGAGCTATCAGCTGAACATTTACAATTAATATAAGCCTCTGTGTGGAAATTTGGAAGTGACTACTGGGGTGGGAAACTCCACATACATGGATATCTTTCTCCTACTCACATGAACTCAGGGCTAGCACTTCCACCTGCCTCAGGCATTGATGGGAGAAGGGGAGGGCATCTCTCTCATGCCCATGCTACTACATGACAGATGAATAATTGGGACAGCTCTCCCATGCTCACAACATCAGAGCTGGCTAACTCATACTTCCACCAACAGGGTCAGCTCTACTATACTTGGAGGCATTTTTTAAATGAGGTTTCCTCCTTTCAGATCACTTTAGCTTGTGTCATGTTGACATGAAACTGTCCAGCACAGCCGCAAAGAATGGTTATGTCTTCCTCAGCAGCTATTTACTGCCAACTGCTCCTCAGTAAGGAGTGATACCTGGTGATCACCTACCCCACTTATGCTAGAATTTGACCTGGTTGATCTTGTGCACCTCCTATTATACCTGTAATCACTTCTGAGTTCATGTGTGACAGAGCCGTGCTGTGTCTAGAATAAAGCACTTTACTGCACTCTTCCCGAAATTTCAGCTCCTATGTTCATCCTTCCCCTCTTCTGCAATGTTTCTTGAGCCTTGTGGGAAAGAAGGTAGATATAGGTTTCCCATGTAAAGCTGAGTATTTACAAGCACTTATTCTCAGCCTGATGACCAGTTATGATCATTTACCACCAGTCATTATAAAAAAAGAACTTCTCTGACTAACATTGAGAATAGAACTATTCTGTGAACATAAACAAAAATATTGAGTTAGTGCTTTGACAACATGATCATTTATAAGAACAACAACATATTTTCTTGTAGGGTCAATGACTTCCCTAACCACGAGCTTTGGCTATCCTTATAGTGTAGTACTAGATATGAATTCTTTCATGTGTGGCAGGTCTCAAATACAGTCAGAATGTGGTTACTTACAGCAATAACCATCATGTCACTACTGTACCAGCAGGCACATCTTGTCTCACAGATTGGTACTATAGTATGTGGCCCATTTAACAGCTAAGACTATTGATGTTTCTTCCTCTGCTTAACATTTTCTTGTACAATGAAAGCAACTCATCAGAGAACTTACTGATCAATTCAAAATTAATTTGTCTATGTCCTGCAACCAAAATGTGTTGTGTCTTTAATAGCAGGATCTTAACACCTAATGATCATGGGTAAACCAGAGCAATGATGCTTGCTTGGACTATGGTAGTGAAGGCAGATCAGTCATTACCACATAATAAGATATTCTTTCAAAGGGGTTAAAAAAACCTCAATAAAATAAAATAATGACACACTATCATTATTTTGTACAATTAATATGTACTATCATATAATTTAAATTGAGATTGTTGAGATATTTTACTACTATAACTGAAATTATAATTATTAACACACAGCAAGTACTTCTTGTATTTCTCTCTGCAGACTTCTTTTCCAGCACTGAGAGTAGAGCCCAATGCCTCTTGCATACTGTGTAAGCAAGCCCTCTAACACAGAGATACAACCCAAATCCTGGGTCTTTATTATAAACAGTGACTTGAAATTCTTAGTTGAATGTTATAAATATTTTTATACTTTACTCTTGGTAAGAAATATTACTCCATCTTATTATGACATAAATCCACGTGCATTCATTCCTATGTGTGTCTTTAATACAGCTATGTGTACAGAGGACTAAATTTTATACCAAGATAAAACCCTAGTCTAGAAGTAGGCACTAGACTCAGACATGCCTGGACAGGCCGCTTGTTTCAGATGGTTGCCTTAGCCTCCACTTACCCCATTCTCCAAATATATCTCAAGGTCAGGTAATCCTCTCTTCATGAACTCCACGAAAGATTACTGCAAAGCTGTACAACTAAACAAGAATTCAAGTTAATTAGCTTGGAGTTCGTTCTACCCATTGTATGATGCTTTAGAAGCTTTGCTGCTTTAATTTAAAATCCCTTACAAAAGCAACTGGGACCATGCCATTTTTTTAATATCCTCGAACATTCTGATCCTTTAAACTCCGTCCAACAGCTTTACACAGCACATGACTCTTGTTAATAGCTTTGCTGATGGCTGATGGCATTACTTTCACCACTGATTACATCAAAATAAATTAGTTGCTCTGTACATTTAAAAACATGTTAAAGTTTACAAATGTGGAGATTTTTGTCTCTCCATATCTTTTCTCTTGTATTATGATTTATTTTTAATATGACAATGTGATTTGTTTGTGCACTTAACAATCACTGTTCATTATTTTTAAAGTGCTGTTTCTAAGATACATTTTTACTTCACAGAAAGATCTGTCTAGACATTTACTCCTCAGAATTTCCCCCCACCCTGTGTACCACTCTGCACATGTGTGTATCAACATTCAAATTGCTTGTAACTCTTGTTTAATAGTTTATTTTCTAAGAATAGTATAGCATTGTGGAAAAAAATGAAGTCTGAGCCATTCTGTGAGTTTTCCATTCTGCAATTCTAGTGAAATTATTTTGAACATCTGTACCTTATTTACTATTATTTTTTACTTGTTATGCATGGGGGGTGATGATTTGCTTACATCTCATCATGGTTTTGCTAATCCATCAGATAGTTACATGTTCAGGAAGTTTGGTGGAGACAAACATATCCTTGAGGTTTCAAAATGAATCAAAAAACATCCTCAAAATAATCGCTTATTTCTATCGACTAGACAATGACACACTTAGCATTCTGCTACAAATATCTGAAATCTCACCTTACTTTCAAGCTAAATTTCCATTCAGTGTATGCTCATTTATTCAGGAATATGGTGCGTTTTCTATCCTAATCCACCACCCTCAAATTCTAAATAAATACTGTCATGTGAGAAAAGAACACTCTCTTGTAGCACTTTAAAATAATCTATGCCAACCATTATTACTATCACTTGGTTTTCTGTAAGATCAATTTAGTGTTTGGCACTAACATTTAAACTCTAATGTTGCTCACCTTACCTGAAGTCTCTTTCACTGTTCATGTTTTCCTTGTGTCTGACACTGACTCATTTTACCACTCTGCATCCTTCAGTCAATAGTCCATATTACATTCAACATGGAGAACTGTCCTTTACTGTCTTGGGAAAAGTCTTGGAAACTTCCTATAAGGCTCTCAAATATCTTGTACAAACATCCATTCTTGTAAGCAATTTTTTTTAAAAAAAATATGTTATCTGATAAAAGACATCTCATTGTAAATTAAAGTCCTAGTTCCTATGTGAAGCTGAGACCCATGTATTTCAGAAAGGATAACCCTGCTTATGAGGTGTGATTCCTTGTCTAATGTGTTTTCTAGGTCACAAAGGAAAACAAAATAGAAAACCTTCAGAACTAACAAGTACCACTTATGGGTGAAGGAAATAGTTTTACCAAACAACGTCCCATCTTGAGGTAGTGCTGCTTATTTGAACTCAACTTTTAAATTCTTTTTTTTAAAGTTAAGTAGAGAAATATTATCAGTAAAAACTCAGGTAATGATGCTAAATTTCAGAAGAATTAATTTGTTCTTTTTCAAGGTTATATGTCTAAAAGAATACTAAATCAGAATACAGAAAAATCTTGGATGTCCCAAGGATAGCTTTATCATTCTATTCTTTTCTATGGTGTATATAGTGTATAGTATATAGTATATAGTACAGAAACCTGCTCTTTTTGTTTACAGTGTGAAATAGCATGTCAGTGGCTTAGGGAACAGATAATACATCTACATAGAAGATTTTCTTGGAAGTCTCATATTTCTTTTCTCTTTAAAATTTTCATGTATTTGTTTGTTGTTGAAAATAGATTATGTTCTCATAAAATATATCCTGAGTATAGTTTCCCCTCCCTCTTCTCTTCCCAATTCCCTCCCACCTCCCCTCCCCTTCTGACCCACTCCCTTTCTGCCTCTCATTAGAAAAGAACAGGTTTCTAAGAGATATCAACCAAACATGACAAAATAAAATATAGAAGTTGGACACAGCAACCCAACAGGAGGAAAAGAGTCCTAAGAGCAGGCAAGGGGGTCAGAAACCCACTCATTCTCACAGTCAGGAGTACATAAAATACTAGGCTAGCAGCTGTAATACATGAGCAGGGGACCTAGAATAGGCTCACATAGGCCATGTGTTTGCTGCTTCAGGCTCTGTGCTCACATGCACCTTCCTTACTGATTCAGAGGGGCTTGTTCTCCTGGTGTCCTCCATCCCCTCTGGCTGTTACAAGCTTTCTGCCTCCTCTTCCTTGGGGTTCCCTGAGCTCTGAGAGAGTCTACATTGGAAGTTCCCAGTAAATCACTTTCTTCAGAACCCAGGGAAGTCTCACCTTTCAGACATACTACATATTGTATGTTAGTTGTGTACAGGAACAAATGCAGATGAGTGAGTAAGGACAATGGCAGCTAAAGGCATTATATTGGATAGATTATTCATTATAAACTAGCAAGGACTATTCAAAAGCTTTCATTTACCCATATAAAATATTTAAAACTTTAGATATCACTGAAATGTTCTCAAGAAACTACCAGTCTTAAAATGTTTCAGTGCCATGATGAATGCAGAGAAAGCTACTGTGTAGAACTTAAAAAACTATAAATTTTATCCAATTACTAACATAAGAAAAATTCATGATTTTATTTTGTACATATTGTATGAATTTGATAGGAATTAATAAACTTTTTAGGTAGCTTTCAAATTATACTGTCTTGGAAAAGCAAAGAAAAATTTTTAAAAAGTATAAATATTCCTGGATTAACTTAGAATTCCAATTAATTATAAATTTATTTGATTCTTTGGAAAAGACTATCATTACCTACAGTAATACACAACTTGATCATTTTGGTAGATAGGTTTTTACAGTTTTCAAGTGAAAAGCAAGAAAAGACAATTGTTTCTGTATAATGATTCCCCTGACAGCTGTGTTAATAGCTATGGCAATTTTAGTAAGCAATGCCATGAAATTTAAACCTCTCCCATCAAATTTAAGAACATTGATTGTATTTAACAAGTACAGATTATTCTTTACTTGTCATTAGGCACATTTCTCCCCATCAGTAGTTGCAATGCTAAATGAACTGATATATATATGTAAAGTATTCAGAAATGCAGCTTTGGCAGCCTCCCTCCAAAGGTTACCAATTTAATAGCTAGCATATTAGTTAAAATGTGTTTGCTGATGCCAGCAGAAACCTCAGCTTATGCTTACACCCTTTTTTCTCATCTGTTTGTTTAAAAATCAAGACTCAACAATGCTCTATGAACCTTAACAAATTTTCATGTTTCCTTCCGTTGTCCTCAGGCTGTGTACCACTGTATATCACTTAAAATGGCAAGATTGCCTTAGCATTTCCCTCATTGCATGCACATAGAATAGCTTTCAGCAACAAAGAACGTTTCCTTTGTGTAGCTTTTACTTATTTATTTTTTTTATTAGGTTGGAACATCTGAGCTTTTTTTTTTTTTTTTTTACTAAAATATAATTGGAAAGGATTAGGTTCCTTGCCAAGATTTAAGCTAACCATTATCAATGAAAATACTGTTTATTTGATTGACTAAAAACCATGATTTCACCAGTGGGATTTGTGGGGCTTGGAAGTTAGAAGCATACGGAAAATAACTTTGACAGTGTGGTGCTTTGTCCGTGAAAGAAAGGACAACCAGAAGTGATGATGATCTGGTGGTGTGGTATTGGGTTTGAGGCAGATAGTTGAGTGTGTGCCATAATATTATTTGAAAGTTTTTGTATTTTGTACTTAAAATTCAGTTTTTCTCCTAGAATGCATATCATTGTCCAAGATCCAGGATCCTCCTTCTGAAAAATGTCCATTCCTTGGAGTGTGTTTGTGGCTAAAAAGTAGAAATGATAAATGTTAGAACTGAGATAACTACCTATAGATACTATGGGTCAGAGACAAGACTCATGAGCAATGGAGTATAACATCTCACAGGTATAGTGTATCATTTGTATCCCCCACAATTCAGCATTGGGTGGGGCTTAGGGTGGTATTTAACAGAAACCATTGCCTTGTTTGACCTCTTCTGTTACTTTATACAAACACAGACTACTTTCTCTCTGACAAATTTTCATATCAAACCACTCAATTTTTATACAGAAATATTATTCATAACTTAATAAGAGTAGCCAACCACCAATTAACTCTAATGTTTATAGAAGTTGCTATTTAATATTAGAATAAAGGAGCTGAAGAAATTTTAAAATATAATTCTCTGGTCTCCAGGTTATTTTTGGTTTAAAACCTTTATAACCATTACTTTTATGATTGGCATAGATTATATCTTATCATACTTAAATACTTACCTGATTTGCTATTCTTCATTATGCACATATTTTAAATTAATTCCCATCTTTACCCTTAGACACAGTACATTAATCCCAGTCATAAAGTGATAAAGTAATGCTAGAAATGATAACATTAAAGCTACTTATATGTGCTCACCTTTTGAAAGGAACTTGAATAAATTATTTTACAGACATGCATAGATTTATGTAAGTGCCTGATTTTAATTTGGCAAAGCCACACAGTGAATTGAACTGAAATATTTTGAACCAAATGTTTTTTTTTACCTCAACAACTATGTTTTTTTTAACAGCTTAAATTTCTAAGAGAGAGAAAGCCTTCTAATTAGACAATTCTCAGTCAATAAAGTATTACTTCTGGAAATAATCAATCACAAAAATAATTGAAATGTTACACTTGAATGGAGGACCCTTGCTCGGGGTATGACTATAAACTTACGTAATATATATGAGAACTGTGAAAGACTATGGAAAGTGATTTCTTCAGCAAACAACCGTTACATTCTTCAGACCAATAGGATCTAACATGGTCTGTACTCAAACTCTCTAGAATTTCTAATGTCTACAGTTTCTCTTGAAACAAGACATTTCCTTTGGTGATGACCTCATTGAAAAGGTCAAGGACTAAATCGGAAATTCTTGAAGATTGAAATGGTGTTGCCCCAAGAGGGAAGGAAATTGCTTATTTCATTATGTTCAAAGGACTTTTTTGTTTGAAGGTCTGATTAAGGATTTCCATTCTCTGTTTTTTTCCCTCGTTAAGTCTTTCACAAGAACTGAATCAAGTTTCTTGCTTGTCCTCTCCTGTAGTAGGGGAAATAGCTTTATAGCTTATTGTGCTTTTTCTTCAGAGAATTGATACTTTATATCAAAATAACTATTTATTTAAAGAACATGAAGCAATGTCTCAGTTAAGTTAAGGTTTAATTATTGCATACTTAATAAAAATATGACTTTATTTTAAAATATTTTATTGTATACACAAAAGCATGCATATAATTATTTCTATCCCCTTTTCACTACTTTGGCAGCAGCAAAAGCAAGTGTATTGTAGAGTTATTTTCCAAGCTTTATATTGTATTTTACATTCTTCCATTAGTTCTAGTAATGTATCAGAGGATCTAAAATACCTTTTGTACAGAGAATCATACATACTAAAAGAAGCTTGCAAACAGAGGTAGATTGTGGAAGAATGTTATAGCAACTACAGAGTTCATGAATGTGAATTATATGAATTACAAGAAAGTTCTTTTAAACCTGGAAAGTGCACACACACACACACACACACACACACACACGCTTATAGTTCCATCATGCTTAAAACAAAACGAACCATTTCATCAATAGTTATAGATAATAAAATTAAAATTTTGGACCAAATAATAAGGTAGCTTTCATGCCAACTTACACAATGACCTTAATTCAGTAGGAGTAAGAAACTGATGTTCTGGACAAGCAGTTTATATCTCCAAAATGATTTCAGAAGGCTACAACTAACAGTCATAGTTGTACACATGCTAATTTAGAGGTGAACAATTTGAGGTACAATGCAAATTGAGATGCCTATTACAGTAGTGATGATAGGCTAAATCAGGATGAGATTGGTCAAAATCAGAATAATGAGATTGGTTCTGACATATATTAGCAGAGAACTTGGTAGACTAGCACAGATAGCATCAAGGACTCCTTAAGTCTCAAAATAGAGTGACTAAAGGAAAAGTGTGGTAGTAATGCCCTTCTAGTTAGGCATTTTGGGAGTATCTTATATGTTGTTATTAATATAGATCTCCCTCTGTATTAATCCCTCTCATTCCTATTAGATCTCTACTCTTAAATCCGTCTTATGCTAAGAAAACCAAAGCAGAGAGTTTAAACACCTTTACATATCCAGTATGGCTTAGTCCCAGTATACTGACTGGGGGTCAGTGGAGGAATAAAGAAGGAACAGACACATACGGAGAAATGCTGGGGTCATATGGACTCTGCACACCCTGATGAATTGGTACCAACTACTGCAAGAATCCAGAACCTCACTGCATTTATTGTGTCCAGCACCAAGGGGAAGAGCTAAGCTGTCTTTGTAGGAGCAGTCTGTATGGGGCAGTCACAGGATATAAATATCTGGGAGGAAGAAGCTTCGGTTAATGGGTTTTGTATACATTGGCCAATCATTTGTAAACACACTATTAACATTCAGACCCAGACAAGGGGAAAACTTTGCCAATTCCCAGTCTGACCCTCATGGAGAAGTTGTGACAGATTCCTATGGGTCAGAGCCATTGGTCTTTGACATGGCAGTGTGTGTACTACCATGTGAACAATCCACACTCACTCAGGACTTCATCTAATCTACACACATTCGCTCAAGGCTTCCTTGGCTCCCCACATGCTTTGTTATAAATCATAGTGAAATTAAATGAATTGGATCCAAAATGTATCCTTATTGTTGAGTATCTTAATGTTATGCAAGGCATTGGGGAGAAATTAACAGGTTCTGCTCTGAACATTTAATATGATTTGGCTTATACAGCACTTAGAAAGTCAAACTCCAGTTGTATATATCTACAGGGAAAAGCAAAGAATAGAAATTATAAGGAAATATTTGGCTAGAACTAAAGAAATACTTTTTTACTCAGCTCCATGTGTTTTCATAAAAGAAGGGAAATTGAGTTGTGTTCCTATTATGTTATGAACAATACTGGAAGCCTAATAATTTAAGAACCCTTAAAATTTTAATTGTATGAAAGAATCATCTTTTAGCCGGGTGGTGGTGGTGCATGTCTTTAATCCCAGCACTGGGGAGGCAGAGCTAGGAGGATCTCTGTAAGTTCAAGGCCAGCCTGGTCTACAGAGTGAGATCCAGGACAGGCTCCAAAGCTACACAGAGAAACTCTGTCTCCAAAAGAAAAAAAAAAGAATCATCTTCTAAATGCCATATGCTATGTCAACATAAGGAAGAAAGTTGCTTCCAATACAAGACAACAGAGAAACATAGTAAACATTTGAAAGTATGTGAAATGCAGTAATAAGCACCCACTAGTTATAAAGGATAAATATTATATGTCACATTTATTGTAATAGTGAGTTAGTGTTGTTTGACTTTTGCGTGTCTGAAAGTTATTGTGGCGACTATTTTCACTTTAGGAAAAATATCATGAATGCCTTTCTTTAACATATAGGTAGGGGGACTATATTAAACAGCTTTGATACATTTATCAACCAGTACTACACAGTTTTTAATTTCTACACCTCTACAATCCTGGGAATTCTAATCTCATATTTCTATCTGGATATTCTATTCTAATTTTTCCATCTATGACTTCAACTATTTCAGTTTCTAAATGTGTGAGAATGTGTCTTACTTAGAAAGACAGCCTTCAGTTCTATGTGTGTTATCATAAAAGTCAAGATTTTTGTTGTTACTGTGAAATAATATCTCATTGTTTCTATAACCCACGTTTTCTTTGTGTATTTTGTTTGTGTATTTTGATTCATGTATTAGTATATACCTTCTTTCATTCTATAATTTGCATGTTTGACTATTGCTGCAATAAACATGGATGTTGAGCTATCTCCTCAATATATTATTGTAGTTTCCTTTATATATGTACCAATTAGTGTGACAGAGGGATCATATGACAGTACTGGTTTTATTCTTTGAAGAACCTCTACGGTATTTCCCCATAGTGGTTTTGCTAAGTTATATTCCCTTTAGCCTTGCGTGTGGGTTCTTCTTCTGTATCCTGACAGTGTTGGCTACTTTTGTCTTTTGGTTGTAATTCTGCTGAATATGGTGAGTGATACACAATACCCTTATGATCTTGACTTGCATTTCTCTGACGACTAGTAACGGTGTGCATATTTCATGAATTTCTTGGCAGTTTATGTGTAGATTTTTGAGAAATGCTTATTTAGTTGGTCACTTTTCTGTTGAATTTGTGTTATTTCTATAACTGACTATTGGTACTTTGCTGATTATTGACTTGAAAATAATTTTTTTCATCTTGCATACTGACTTGTTGCTTTGCTAAGTATTTCCTTTGCTGTAGGGAAGGTTCATAGTTTGTTACAAGCTGATTTATCTGCTTTTCCTTTGTCTGTGTTTCATGGTTTTACTAAAAAAAAATCATTGCCTAGCCTGATGAATGATTTGGATAATTGGTGCCGAAATATAGTTATATTGTTGAAAGAAGTTAAACCTGTTCTATTGTATGATAGAGTGACTGTATTTTAAAATTTATAGTACATCCCATAAAGCATTAGAAAAAAGGAGCTGTTTGGGTCCCAGAACAAAGAAATCACACATTAAAGGCAAAGAGAATTAAAATTGTAATGATTTGATCACTATTGCTTGTACATGTGTGTGAAAATTATCACATTACACCCATAAAAATGAGCAATTAAATGACAACTGGTAAAGAAAGCAGATACCCTAGTGTACGTTTTGCACATAATCTTTGTATTGGAATAATTATGAAGTTTCAGGTCAAGGTCATATAATGTAAGTATGTATCTACATATCCTTACTTACATATGGAGTCATCTGGAATTCATACAAAATAAATATTTAATTTCCTACAATGATAAAGGCAGGGGAATTATGGAAAGCTTACAAATCTTTACTACACGTGACCATCTATCTCACTCATCACTGAGAAATTAATTATAGGTTCTAGTATGAGTGGATCAGATATGTATCTTGCATCTTCTTGTGTATGAAAGCTTTAATGGCATATTTTTGGAGGATTCACCAAGAAAGAGTTTTCCAAGGCAACTTTAATGGGACCATTAGCGAGCACTTATGTGAGAAAACGGCTCCAGCACAGCGGGAGTATTGATTCAGGACTTTACCAGCTCTCTGGTTTGCCAGCTTTAAGTCTTAAGTGGAGAGAAAAATGTGTTCAAAAGAGATTGTCTAACTTTCTTTCCTCGAATAGAGATTGTAACTGGAAGATGTCAGGAAGTGATTTCATTGTGAATTTTATTCTTTTCGTCTGAATGGAAGCCCATTCCATTATTCCCAATAGACTTCTGGCATGCAGAATTTCTCCCAGATGAGAAGCTGAAATGTGTCAACCAGTAACTTAGTTTTCTTTTTAATTATATATTAAATACAAATGAATGTAATATCTACTACTTACAGAAATATCTGTGTCTATGAAGGAAATACGCACTAGAGAAGGTCAACTATAGACATGGAAATAATCACTTTTAAGTTGACAGAATAACCACAAACACTTACAAAATCTATAAAAGTATGTCCCTACTTTCACAGTTCAGTAGATTGTTTTCATTTAAACTAATTTTCTGAGTAAAAATTATTTGCTCCTGCACTAGGCAACTTGTTGTTGCTGGATTTCTTATGAATACTCATTATTAGTTCCACTCACCCCACAAGACTCGGCTCTGAGAATCTGTTTCCTGCATGTCTACCGAGAGAGATTCTACAACACTGGAAACTTCAGTATGCTTTCTACTGGAATTGCCTTAATGTTCTTTGACCAGTCCACAACGATGCAATTAAAGCAAGAAGGAAAAAAATAGATTTATTACAATAGAAATTTTTTTTTAAAAAAAAATGAAAGAAACCCTTTCACTGTCTAGGATCTGTTCACCCAGGTACCTGGGAATAGTTTTGCCTTCTCTAATGACTCAGGTGCTCCGTTGCAGGTGACTGTCACTATTGCTTCCCCTCCTCGCTGCTGCAGTGAAATCCTTCATTAAGCACCGTCTTCAGCTTTCTTCTTCCCACATGTGTTCCTCAGAATTTCTTCCCATCTGGTAGTTTCAAAGATGTCTTTATTTCGGGCATTTCCCCCTCATTTTTTTCAACTTCACTTCTTCACAAAAGCTTTTGTATCAGTTCTTGTTAATATTTTATATAATTTTAAGTGTTTTTTTAAAGTAAATTACTAAATCTATCCAGATTCCCTCCACTATAGTTCTTTCCCTAACCTACTCCCCATAGTGTTCCCTAACTTCATGTGCTTTCACATAATTAAAAATAATTCACCAAGTCCAGTATTGCATGGATAGACAGTCATCTACAGGAGCATGGGCACTCGCCCCTAGATGGGCCATCTATTGTATATCCCCTTTACCCAGGACTCAGCAATCATCTCAGAGGAGGGAGCAACAGGTTTTAAGAGTTAGTGGCAGTTTGATTTCAACAAAACAGTGCTTTCTGGACCTGAAAGTGCTGCTGCACACATGAACCAACAGTAGCTGTGATTGTATGAGTAAGACCTGCACAGGCTCTGTCCTCAGCTCTTCAAAGGTCTCATAGAAGTGTCTTCAGAACTCCCCACAGTCAGGGTGCTACACAAGTCAGTCCAAAGCCCTCTTCCACTCTATCATTGACGTCAACATCTCCAAATGACTTAGAAACAAGAGGCTCTAGACCCACCCACACATGCACATTTCTTTCCTCTAGTTATCCGTGCGTCAACCTCACGTGCATTTTAATTCATTGAGAAGATATTATTTATTTATATACAGTTTTATGATGAAATAGATACTAATCATTTGTGTTTGCTTTATCCTTAGAGAAAAATTGCTTCATGTCTAAAGAGGCCCTTTTTGACATATTGATACATTTCCGAATGCAAGCATGTCCCCAAACATTATATCTTCTCTTTATTTACCAAGCTGAAGTTTAATAATCTTTTGTCCGTAAAAGTAAATGAAGTTATGATTTAATTTGTTAATCATATTATTTTTCTTTGCCATATCAAATTATGTTGTTGAAAATTGTATCTAACAGCTTACAAGGTAATTCAAATATTAAAAATATATTAATATGTCTTTACCCTTACAATGGGTAAAATATCCACGTTAACATATTTGTGGAAGTGTAGCATTACTGAATGCTGAAATGATGTGTATATAATGAAGTATATCAAAGATACTTACACTCAGAAAGATAACTCAGCAAGAACAGTGTAGTAGCTTCATGGGATAAAGAAAATACCATTGATAGCTAAGACCATTACTGAATCTCTTTCCATATTCTACCACTTGTGTAGATGTGATTTAAAAAAAGTAAGAAAAATAACAAGCATAGTCATTTGTACTTGTCAAGGGGAAAACAATTACCTTATATATGTAATTTAATAAGTATAGCAGCTGTACCTTATATATGAGAGAAATTTTTACATTGAGGGTTGGAAGCACCCATGCTTACTCACACAAGGTCACCTGATATAGCTGCAAGGAATGAAACCAGGCTGTGGTTGGAGGGGTCACAGCAATACAAGCTATGACAATTTTATTGAGAGCAATCAGACTTTTTATACCTTTGTCAGAAACAGAATATAATGGCAATTTCTAGGCTCAATATAGTTGCAGGATACAGTTAAGTTTGCAAGACATATAGGGTACACAAGATTAATGTCTGAGACTAATTGTCCTGTCAATCTTCCAAGCTTTCTTGACTACTAAGGGAACAAACAGGAAAACACAAAATGGCCTAACTTAAATGCTTCATTTCCTCAGGGAGCGCATCAGTCTCTCAGGAACTGGAAGGTACATGGTGCCCCAGGAGCTATGGACTCTAACCCAAAAACCATATGACATATGCCTCTTAAGGCAGCTAGGCCAGGCCAACTCTATGGTTCCCTGTAGATGGTGACAAAATTTCATCATGAAATCATTGAATAATTCATTCTAGGTCAATGATTACAAGCTAATTTATTAACATTTGAAAGGGAATTAAGATTGGACTGAATATATAAAGTATAATGGAATTGTAAATTCAGTTAGCCTGTGTGTGTATCATTATACTTGCTTTTCAAACATGAAATTGTAATTGTATTGATTTTAATTGAGATATAATGCTTATGGTCATTTGTGAGGCAGTATTATTATTTAATAAATATTTACATTTGGAAGTGTTAAAATTGGGGTAAACTTATCCATCTCCTCAAATATTTATCATTTTTGTGTTGAGAACAAACAAAATTTTTCTAATATTTTTATCATTATATATTTTTTATATATTATATTATACTATATTATATAGTAGATACTCTACTATGCAATATAGCATACAGTTTTGATCTTACCTGTAATATAGTATGCATTGTCCAATCTTTTCTAATCCCCTTATCTAATCTCTACATACTGTTCATAACTATTCTATGCTGAATTTCTTTAAAATCAACTTTCCTAAATTCTATATGCATAATGATATGCAATACTTGTATTTCAATGTCTGGTTAATGTCACTAACACAGTGTCCTCAAATTTCATCCATGTTATCAGAAATCATAAAACTTCATTTTGTAAGTTTGAATAATATTCTGTTGTTTACACATACCAAATTTTCTTTATCCATTTACCAGTTGATGGATACTTTTCTTGTTTCCATATTGTGGAAGTGCTGAGTCTTTCAAATGGACTGATTGCATTTCCTTTGTATATGTAAACATTGTGCTTGCTGGATAATATGATGGCATGGAGAACCTGACATTTTGCACAGCACTTTTGACTGCAGTAATTTTTATTTATCTCACTGCTGGGTAAAAATAGCCTTTTTGATAATGTCCATTCTAAGGGGATTGAAGTAATAGCTATTATTTTAATTCACATTTCCATTCTGGTTTGTGATGGTGAACATGTACTCACATCCCTGTTGCCCATTTTTGTGTCTGTTTATTGCTAATGTTCATTTAATTATATGTTTCTTCTTGTGTTCGCTGAGAACACTATATATTTGGGACTCAGCTTCTTGTCAGAGGTGATTCTAAATATTTTCTCTAGTATTGTAGGCTGTGCTATTTATTGTACTTGTACTATTGTCTGTTTGTTTCTTTTGTTTCATAAAAATTTTGTAGGTTGATAAAATTCCGTGGTTTATTTTCAATTTGTTGTCTGTACTTGATTTCTAAATCACTTAAGTTATGACTAAGGTCTCGAGTCATGAAACATTCCTCCTATATTCTCTTGTATTAGTTTTACAGCTTCAGCTTTATATTGGAGTTAATTATTTTTGTAAGTAGTAATGGTGTATTGTTCCATTCTAATGGTTTTGTTGTTGTTGTTCTAACCAAGTACTACCACTAGTGAGAAATGCCCATCTGGAAATATTTCAACAGAAACATGAAAAGAGACAGATGACTGTTAAAGAAAACTCACATTTTTAACAGGAAACTTTTTCAGTGAATTCCTATGATAAACTTGCTGGCAACAGGTTAGAGGAAAATATATTTTGTTACATTTTTTATTATTGGTTGTGAAATGCTCTTACTTATAAAAATTATGAGTAAACTGTTGTTTAGTAGAATTTATTTTCTCATTGTCACTTGTACTTTCATGAACAAAATGAAAGAGATGAGTTAAATAAGATACCATCAAATACCTGGAAATAGTGTCAGTGTACAAGTGAGGTCTCTGCTCAGGTTTGATTTTCCTCAGTGAGAAAGAATTACAAGTGCAGATACTTGCTCATGGCAGCAAAACTTCTCAGGATTATAGTCTTGGGAAAAGCCTAAGTACATGTTTAGAGCTCAAGATCAAGGATTTCAAACTGAATTTGAATTATTGTTCCTCTTAGGCAATAGTAGGCTTCCAACTTCCCCCAGGGCTAGGTGTCTTTACTGTGGGAACAACATTGGCATTCATTTTATCTAGAGCATGTTGGTGCTATACACATGTCAAAAAACAAAACAGTTGCAGCTTATGATGCAATCATTTTCTCCTGGGAAAAGCCAATTGCTCAGGTATTTCCTAACTTACTTCTCATGCCATATGGATGTTTAGAATATATTTTTCTACAACATACACTGCAGTCTCTTTTCAAGAATATTGTTCATGTGATACCTTGTTAAGTCAATTTATTCAAACTGTGAAGTAGCAGCTGCTGGTCTGAAAGATGGAAAAGAGAATAAGACATAAAGGAGGAGCAGATGAAAACTGTTCCAGATCAGTTCTCTATTGTCACTTGCCCAGCCACTCACCCAGTGCTCTAAGATCCTCCATTTCATGCCAGACATTGTGACTGATAAGACAATGATAAAAATAAGTGAGATCCAATGTTTTTTTGCAGAGAGCTTTTTGAATACCCAATTGATAAAGATTAATTCTAGTCTTAGTTCAAACAACCAAGGTCCACTTGCTCAATGTTGGGTTGTCATTCCATAATAGATACTGTTGAATAGACAAATGACAAAATATATACTTAATTTGGGTAGGAATACTTTCTTTTCACTGTGAAATCTGCAGGTATCTGTGCACCATGTGTGTGCCTGTATCCCAAGGTTGCCAGAAGAGGGTGTCAGATCCCTTAGAACTAGAGTTATTGATGGTTGTCAACTGCCATGTTGGTACTGGGATTCAAACCTGTGTTCTCTGGAAGAACAGCCAGTGCTCTTAACTACTGAAGTATCTTGCAATCCATAAGATGTTGCTTTTTAGGGATAATCTCAAAATTATAATTATTCTTGAAGCCAGTTGGGAATGGCTAGTTTATAATTATTTAAATATATCTTCCAGAATGTTATACTTTCTAACTTTTAGGAAGTATATGATGAAAATATTGACCTCCAGATTCCATGTTATGAATGCCTAGTTCTACATTTATCATATTATACTTACTATTAACATAACTTCCCCCCATGAGTATTCAATATCAAATCTCACTCCATATTTCCAAAGACTGATGGCCCTTGCTTAGAAAGGCTAGGAGTGATTCCAAGAATTTATTTTCATTTGGAAAGGGTTCTGAGTCTATTTTGTGTTCTTGAAGTCACCTAGATTTATGATGTGGTTTACCATAAGCATCCATTTTCTAATTTCTCTCTCCAAAACTATCTTTATAAAATATCAACAGTAACAATAATTAACTGGATAGAGCTCATACAAAGATTCTTGGTCATTAACACATCGTAACCATGTACTTCACACTAGGAAAATCCTTTTCTTACAGTATAGACATCTCTGAATATCAAGATTGTTATTTCCCTAAAACTTTCCTGAATGCTTTCTAGTTCATTGCTCTGAAATACGTTTTTGCAGCTTCTGGCAGGACACTCAGTTCCACTTGATTGTTTACATTCAAATTAATTTATTATCACTAATGCTATAGTAAAGACCATTTTTGGTGAGCTTGCTCTCATGTGACAATATCCATTTGCCTCTTATTTTGTCAGGAAATAGAGAAGTGAAATATTTTTTTGGCTATAAGTTAACATTCATGTAATTAATTACATTCAGGTTCTTGTTTGATATAAAATATTTCCTGTCTTTCTTACTGCGGTACAGTTTTGGGGACTGTTGTTGTCTTCTCAGCCTCTGTGTCTGTTAAACAGATGTCATGATATGGACTCCAATTCTATCAAGAATATAAAGACATTATAAAAATACGTACAACTGGCTAGTGTCCTGCATAGAAGTTATTATTACAGAAAATAAAGGATGGCTAAATAAAGCTTCCCCTTTTTTTGTTTGTGTGAGTATTCAGAAATATTTGCTGACACTGCTCCCTGTTAATTAGATGATCCCATATTGGAGTTTAATGCATTTTAGAAACAAGATACATACCATTATTTAATTAAACTAGTAAGGTTATGGTTGACTTAATGTGATTTATTTCATAAACAAATTTATTTTATTCTCAAGCAAACAAGTTGCATGGGTTAAATATTGATAATTATGGACATGTTTTACTTGTTACTTTTCTTTTTTGGTTTGTTTTCTGTTTCCTTTTGTCTGGAAACCCTTTTCTTGTGAATTTTGTGGGTTTCGGGAACTGCTGCAGGATATTTTGTTCGTACTTCCCCATCTGCTGAATCCACAGCATATGTGCCACATGTGTTTTCTCTCAAAGTTTCACATGTGTGTCAGAGAAAATATAATCCGTATGTTTTTCATTTATTTACATTTACACTTTAACTCATCAGTACATGGTTATGCAAGACCTTGTTGACTGCCAAGACACATTATAGACCTCCAGATTTCCAAGAAAACAGCCTGGTGGATGAAGTATTTTATTATTGGAAGGTTAATTTATCTGTTTCAACTAAATTTGAACAAAAATAGGTTTCTGTTTTTCGCTAGAATAACCTATAGTTAATAATTAACATCAATTTTAAATAGTAACTATAGACCACTAACATTTCTTGAGTCCTTCATTTCTGAGGATCTCAAGACAATGTTCTCATCACCTTGACTCTGATGAGCTCATTGTTTTAATTACTAAAATTAAATTCATAAGACATGTTGTACCAGATAGTTATCTATGGAACCACCATATAACATTGAACCATCAAATAACAATGGAAAATCATCATTGTTATTTGAGAGAAATGTTTCTAACAGCAGATGTCAAAAACATAGGGTAAAAGAAGTAGAACAGACACAGCTAGGGAGTCAGAAAAATAGGATGAAGCATCAGAACAGCTGGAGCTATCTTCTAGAAAGAATCTCTCAAAGCAAGTGTATGGTCTGAGGTTAATATCCAAAAATCCAAAAGGAAATGAAACAACTCATCAGGTTACAAACAAAAACATTAAAAATGGTCAAAAGATCAGAATTGATATTTCTACAAAAAAGACATAAAATGACTGCTGAGAATACCAAAAGCATATTACTAACACTCAAATTCATCAGATACTAAAAACAGTGAGGCATAATGTTCCATTTCTTAAAATGGTATGCCCAGTAAGGTTAGAAGGTACTGCTGAGGATGTGGGGAATAAGGAGCACTATTCCTTACTGTATTATGTTACTCTCAACTACTACTGAGAGAACCCCTAAGAGAGAACAGATATATTCTGACGCTCAGTTTCAGTGAACTCACTTTATCATGTCAGGGAAAGCGTGGTGGACAAGTGAGGTTCATACTGTGACTGACCAGGAAGCAGAGACAGGTGAATGCCAGAATCCAGGTACTTTCTCCTCACCTCCTGGTCCTTGTGATTGCACAACCCACTTTCAGGGATGGATCTTTTATATCTGTTGGCCACTTCTAGAAATGTTCTCCTATGCACCAGTACAAATGTGCCTCAGTCTCTCAGGTCATCATATATTCAGTCAAATTGACATTTTTGGAAAACATTTATTGTAGGGATTCTTTGTAATTTAAAAATAGAACTGTCATATGATCCAAATATTCTATTATTCTATGTCTGAAAATAATGCAATCAGGTTGATGTTTTTATTTATTTATTTT
This sequence comes from Peromyscus eremicus, assembly GCF_949786415.1. NCBI lineage: Eukaryota > Metazoa > Chordata > Mammalia > Rodentia > Cricetidae > Peromyscus > Peromyscus eremicus. The sequence goes on from NC_081428.1 coordinate 11,870,485, forward strand.
ATTTATTTATTTTTTTTGGTTTTTCGGTTTTTTTGAGACAGGGTTTCTCTGTGTAGCTTTGCGCCTTTCCTGGAACTCACTCTGTAGCCCAGGATGGCCTTGAACTCACAAAAATCTGCCTGCCTCTGCCTCCCAAGTGCTGGGATTAAAGGCGTGCACCACCACCGCCCGGCCTATTTTTTTTTTTTAAGTTTTTTTTCCATTTTACATACTGATCCTGGTTCCCCCCTCCCCCTTTTCCTGCCCCCTCCACCTGACCCTATCCCACTCCTGCTGAAGGATGTACTGTATGGCAAATGAGTTGCTCTGATTGGTCAATAAATAAAACATCGATTGGCCAGTGGCTAAGCAGGAAGTATAGGTGGGACTAACAGAGAGGAGAAAAGAAAGAACAGGAAGGCAGAAGGAGACACTGCCAGCCGACACGATGACAAACAGCATGTGAAGATGCCGGTAAGCTACAAGCCACTTGGCAATGTATAGAGTTATAGAAATGGATTAATTTAAGCTGTAAGAACAGTTAGCAAGAAGCCTGCCACAGCCATACAGTTTGTAACCAATATAAGTCTCTGTGTTTACTTGGTCGGGTCTGAGCAGCTGTGGGACTGGCAGGTGAGAGAGATTTGTCTTGACTGTGGGCCAGGCAGGAAAACTCTAGCTACACACCCCCATACATTCCTCAGAGAGGGTAAAGCCTCCCTTGAGGAGTTAACAAAGTCTGGCATACTAAGTTGAAGCAGGACCAAGTCCCTCCTCGCTGTGCCAAGGCTGAACAAGGTATCCCACCTTAGGGAATGTACTCCAAAAAGCCATTTCATGCACCTGGGAAAATTCAGGATGTTTATTGCAGCACTATTTACAGTAGTCAAGCTGTGGACTCAACTCTACTTCCTGTTAACAGTTAACATGAGTAGATAAGTTTGAGCTTCTTATCCTATTGCTGTGATAAAATATCCTGAAAGGAGAAATTTAAAGTAAATCTCTGCAGTTCAGTCCATCATAATGGGTGTGTTAAGGTGGCAGGAGCTTGAAGTAGCTGGTCATAACACATTCGTAATCAGGAAAAGGAAGCAATGAATGCTTGCTGCTTACTGGCTGCTTTTCTGTACTTATATAGTCTAATATCCCAGAGAGGAAATGGAACCTCCCTTGGAGGGTAGATTTTACTACCTCAATGCAATCAAGATACCCACTCTGTGTGCCCAGAGCTCTGTCTCTCAGGTGATTTTTATATTCTGTCAAGTTGACATTTACTACCACAGAGACAATGAAATGCTCGCTAGTCTTATAAAATAAGACAACTTCATATATGATGAACTAAGTTGCTGCTGTGGGATGTCCTGTATGTTGTAAATATATGTTGCTATGATTGATTGATAAATAAAACACTGTTTGGCCAGTAGCCAGGCAGGAAGTATAGGATAGGCGGGACAAACAGAGAGGAGAAGCTGGGAGGTGGAAGCTGGGGGAAACGCCAGCCTGCCATCCAGGGAGCAACATGTAAAGGCAGCGGGTAAAGCCACTGAACATGTGGCGACATATAGATTAACAGAAATGGGCTGAGTTAAGTGTAAGAGCTAGTCAGTGGTAGGCCTGAGCTAATGGCCAAGCAGTTTAATTAATATAAGTTTCTGAGTGATTGTTTTATAAGTGGTGGCAGGGTCTGTGGTGCTGGGGAGGACTGAAAAAACTCCAGCTACACATTGCTGGTGAAATAAGCAAGAAATAGGTACTAAATGATCTCACTTTTGTGTCAAATTAAAAAAGGAATTTAAATCACAGATACAGTAAATAGAAGACTGGTCACCAGGGACTAGTGGTAGATGGATTTTGATAGATTTTAGTAGATGCAATCAAATGTCAGTTGACATTATAAACAATGAACATTCTGTGCCTGAGACATGTGTATAGATTCCTTGATAACCTTCAAGTGGACAATTTAGATTGTATCTTCTCAACTTGAGTCTGATTGTTGCTGTGATTGTGGTAATGAACACAAGTCAGGGAAACCATATGCCAGTTTCATATACTGCTCAAAAGGATTTGCAGGCTCTGACTTGGTCCCAGGATACATAAAATACAGCGTGGTCTTTGTATCAAGACAGGAAGGTTTAACTATCTTACTGAAAGATCCTCTTCAAGAGCTTCTGAGATTAAATGAAGGCAGAGGGTACTGAAAATCAGAAGCCAGCATGCAGGTGTCCCTATTGGGTTAGCAGTATATAAGCAAATGAGTCCAACCACCAGCAGAGCATCACAGCAACAATCTAGTGATGCTGTTCGCAACAGTGGAATCCCTGGTGGGCTTTGTCTGAATCCCTGACCTAGGGAAGAATGTATCTGATGAAGTGAATGTTGTTTCAGATCACTAAGCTCACAGGTGCTTTGTTATGTAACAGTCATTGCCAAAACATCCCCAGTACATCGTGAACAGGAACATTGCTCAGAGCATACCCAGCAGTGAACCTCCTGGATTAGAGACATGCATATTCTCAAATTGACAGGATCAGGCACAATGTTATTCAAAATAACTTTATGCCAAATTACGTTCCTTCAGCATCGTAGGATATTGATCAAGTTTCATCACATGACGTTTTCTTTTTATGCTTTTGCATATTTTCCCTACTGTGCTTTTTGTACACATCAAACTTTATTGTGTTTCTTACCTTAGAGGTTAGTTTTAGGGTTTTAAAAGGCATCCTTTCTAAATTTTGTCTCTGTATATTTATTACTCTTTATTATGCTTTTAAGGATAGAATTTCTTACCTAGCATCTACTCAAATTAATAATCACATTCCTTCACATTCAACTTTTGGGATCTTAAGGATTTTTTTCTACATTTAGGTAAAGCATATTTGTCTGCTATTTCTTTCAAGAATATAATATTTTCTTCTGACATGTCTATAACATTCTAAGAAGCTAATTACTGTGTGTGTCTGTGTTATATTCTTATTAGTGATAAATGCATGGTCCTAACAATATTTCCTATTGAATGCAAGGATATCATTGTAACCTTGAGTCCTAATCCCAAGCCCTGAGATGAGTTCTTGATCCAAGAACCACATGCTTGTTAGAACTTAAATGCTCACTTAAATAAATTATCCCTAGGGCTTATGGTCATTGTGCACATATTTAGTCATCTGTGATGAGGTCATTTAATTCGCCTCAATCTGAGTAGTTTCAATCAGATCTCTCTAAAGAATTGTTTTCAACAGGAGGAAAGAATTCAAACATTCATTTAAAAATATTTAAAACACATAAGATTCTATTTTTTTGGATTACAGAGTACACATATTAGAAATATTCTAATCTATCCCAAAATGCATATGGTGAACTTGTTCAGAAGTTGACTAGAGTGTATATCAGTATATATAAGTACATGTATAACACACACATCCATACATATAAATTCACATTTACTACTTGATAAAATTTCTAAATATTGAAATATAATCTGTAGGGAGTGTCAGAATTACACAAAACTGTTTTTTCCCTGAGTTTGTTTAAATGAGTCTACATTCTTAGAATGGAAAGATCTTACATTTACTGTGTAGTAGTTATAAAATCAGAGAAGGGCTGTGCTAGTGTCTTGGGTCATTAGGACTATCCTTAGCTAAGTGGGGTAAATGGTTATATTGGTGATGATAAATAATTGGAAGACATCTTCTTTTTCTATCATTAATGCGAGCCATTCTTGTTGTGGAATATTAGTTGAATATGTGTTACATCATTTATGCTGTAGAATATTTGTTTAATGATGCAAGGATATGTTGCATTCTTTTATGTTGTATATGTTTTATTCTGTAAAGCTATGTTACTTTACCTGCCTAAAAAATAAAGAGCTGAGTGGCCAATAGCTAGGCAAAAGAGAGAAATAGACATGTTGGCATGCAGAGAGAATAAATAGGAGAAAAAAATCTATGGAAGAGAGGAAGGAGTGAGAAAAGGACAAAGAAAGGAGGACTCCAGAGGCCAGCCACCCAGCCAGCCAGCCATGGAGTAAGAAGGAAAGAAAGATATATAGAATAAAGAAAGGTAAAAAGCCCAGAGGCAAAAAGTAGTTAAAGGGAAATGGGATAATTTAAGTTAGAAAGGCTGACTAGAAACAAGCCAAACTAAGGAAAGATAAAGACTGTTTACAGTAGAATTACATGAGAAACTAGGCTAAGAGCACTGAAACAGTTACCAGATCTAGTGTCAAGAGCAGGACTAAGGGAGCATATTAGAATTTAGAAGAAGAACATATTGCCAAAGAAAACGTTCTTTAAGAGATGTGGGTATAACAACCAATCACAATGCAGAATTATAGAGCCCAGTCCCAATGGATACATGTATAAAACACTTCCACAAATAAGGGTCAGGGGACGTTGCTGAAGAGAGGGCATAAAGATTGCAAGAGCCGGAAGTCCAGGGAGTTTGCTGTGACACTGTCTTCTTGTAGTATCAGAAACTATACCCATAAAATCTCAGCAACATGACTTCCTAAACATGAGCTGAACAAGGACGACACCAATAAACATGGCAAGTCAGATGGCAAAAATCTCAGAAGGCCTCAATCCTACAAAATGAATTATAGGTGACTTAAGAAACCTGGGACTGGGTGACATAGCCCTCCCTAAGGAAGAGCACACCTATTTATTTTCCACTTCCAAATGGTCATCCCTGAAAATATACTTGCAGATATCATTATGTGGACTGAACAGGTTATATTTAGGAACACATAAACACACACACACACACACACACACACACACACACACACACACATTAACAGTTAGTGAAAAAAGAGGCTGTGAATTTGAGGAAGAGTGCGGAGGGATATAAGTGTAGGTTTGAAGGGAGGAACAAATATTGTAATTAACTTATAACATCAAAAAAAGGACAAAATGAGGGCCCTATGCCTCGAAAAAAACACAGGAAAGAACACTAGAAGGCTTTAATTCTTAACCTTCATCCTCATCCATACTTCTGATCATCCACCTGAAAATACTAGGAATTCACTTGATCACATATTCATGCAAGAAAATTAGATGGTACAACGTCAGCTAAGCCATCCCAATTCAGGCTTCATTAGCAGGGAACCAGCACTCAGAACAAAGAGAAGGCCCATGAGTACTTTCTGCTTTCATCGTGTACCAGATTTTTTTGTCACTGAAAGAAAGAGAACCCAAATGGTGAAGATAATGGCATAAGCTTGACACTGTGGATGAAAATGAAATTGTCAAGAGGGGGAAAAATCAGAATGATATTGACAAAGTTCATTACCAAGTCATTCAGACTAATGAAGAAACAAAGTGCCATTCAAATTATCTTCCGCAGAAAAAGGAAGACCTTGGGTTATGTGACTCAGAAGGCCAAGCGCAGTCTTGCTCTGTTCTTGTGCCAAACCCAGGAATTGTGCCTATACTGGAAGCACAGAGCACATTTTTTTTGTCACCCAAACTCATGCCAAGAGAGTCTTACCAATACTACCAGGAGAGAAGGAAGCAAAGATGGATCAAAAGAGCAATATGAGCATACATAAAGAGGACAACTCCTATAATTACGAGCATTGCCTTCAAGGGGCTCTCTCAAGAAGCTGTGTGTGCAGGTAGCTAGGACTTATACCAGGTAATTATTGTGTTTCAGATACTGACAAATATTGAAGTCTGAAAGGAAATTATGGGGAACCACTTGTCACTAGAAGTGCATCCATACATTGAGTTAAAAATAATTCAAATAAGCTCCAGAAGCTTCTATGTCTACTCTGATGGTTGGACAAACAGGATTTTTCTCTGTTTAAAGATTCTAGTGTGACCTCTTAGAAAATTCTACTTGGGAACATAGCTATTTTTCTGTTTGCTGTTGCACTGAACGTTTTAAAATTCTCCTTTCTATTTCTGCCAATATCCTCTAGAGTTAAACATGTGGGAGAGGAGCATTTAGTGCAATATTGCAACAAACCAGCGAATGATTCAGTAGAAAGCACAAACCATATATGGTGTTGGAAATCAGGGTGTAGGCACAGCACACAGAGGAAGAAGATTCTTCTGTATGTCTCTGTGAACGCATCATTCTGTTCTGTGCTCAGAGAATTGGAGCAGGCACCAGTACAGCATAACTCTCATGCATTTCTCAATAAGAAAAATGGTTTAATAAAACTGAAGGAACCATTTCTCCTTTCAGTACAATGTTTGAATAAGCACTTTCACCATAAAAAGATCTTGTGTTCTGTTCCATGTAATACCAAAAACAAAACAAATTTAGACAAAGACATCAGTTCAGCATTTCTTTTTTGACAAAATCTAGTTTGGATTTAGAAAAATTAGGCTGGTTTCATGTAAAAAGAATAGCAATTTTTTTCCAGAAAAACATTATTCCTGAACTGAAGTTAAGGATGAAACTGTAAGAACAAAGTAGGGAGGTAGACAGGTACTACATTTTTCTAGAATGGTATTGTTAAAGGCTAAGAGAAGAGTCAATCCTGACATTTCCCATACACTGGTTCTTGGAGTATTTCTTAAATCTGACTGCTAGGTAATCTGTAGAAATGGCTCAATCTTGAGGATTATTTTTAAGTTATAAAATTATCTTAGGTTGTTGAAGCCAGTGAAATGGCTCGGGAAGTAAAGGTCCTTACACAACTTTAACAGCCTGACCTTATTCCCAAGAACGAACCCCTACAAGTTATACTCAGCCTTCACATACACACAGTTGTACCCTTGCATATACATACAAATAAATAACTGTAAAAAAGTCTTAGATTGTTATAAACATTTATAAATTAAACTACAATATAAATGTTTATGAGCAGATAGAAAATAAATTTTGTTTTCTAGACAAACATCCTTTGATAAGATGATTAACTATTTGTGTTCTTCATTGTCTACTTGTCATAGATAAGGAAATGAAATCTGAAGTGGCTAAAAGTACATCAAAGTAGGTCTCAGAGAAAAGAAATATCCTAGGAGCAGAGATATTAGGTAACAATCAAAGATTTAAGGAGCCAAAGGTATGACAATCTTAATTGTGTATTAATTACAATAATATTTCTCACTTTAAAGCTTCAATAAAAATACCACAGATTGTATATTTGATTTGGAAACGTGTCTTCAAGTACCTTGCCCATTTTTTCATCACAATGTTCAGGAATTTTTGTTATTGAATTTTAAGGGCTCTCATTTATTCTGCACATTCATATCTTATCACCTCCATCATTTATAGGTATCATTTTGTTCTATAGGTTTTCTTGTTACGATTTTCATAATGTCTTCAAGGAAGTTAATTTTCTCATGAAGTATCTATCCCCCCAATTCTTTCTTTCATTGCTTGTGCAGCTACATTATCAAGAAGTCATTCTCGAATCCAGTGAGTCCTAGCTTCTGACACTCCTGTCCTATGATTTTCTCTATACATTTTGTAGTTAAATGTCTCTGACACATTTAAGTTGATAATTTTACATGAATTGTATATAGTACTAAATCAACCTTCAATTTAACTACTTTGCATGTGGATAGCCAGGCTGAGAAATGATTTGGTTACTATATAAATCATTTTGAAAGAATTTGTTTGACATTTCTTGACATTCCTGTATAGGTGATACATGTCAAGGATCTGGCCTGTTGGTTATTTTTACTCTTCTTACTTAGTTCCAGCTATGAAGTTTTATGCCCTACTGAGCAATATAAAAGGTTTTTGACCCAACTATTTGATGGGGTCTTTACTAGTTTCTACTTTTGAGCAATTTTTGTTCTTTTGTTAATGTCAAACACTATCTCTCTTGAAAATAATCATAGTAAACAGAATTTTCACTATCTCATTGAGGTCCAAGGTAAATGTGAAAAATAAAAAGATTTGTGCTCCAAATCTATGCTTCCCAGCTGCCTTCTTGTCTTGTAATATACAAAGTCTGTGTATTTCATTTTTTTAGAAGCATTGCCACAACTTTCCTACCTCACCCTGGAGCAGATTTGGTGCAGGCAGGGTGCTGAAAGAGATGCAGAAAATCTCCATCACTTTTGTTCCTATGATATTATAAGTATGGGGTGAGAAAATCACAATAGTTGTAGCAGATTCAAACAGTATTATAGTATGCGGAAGTCCAGCATGATATTACCTTCTTTGGCATATGCCCAATCTCTTATACAAGTAATTCATGGCTATCTTCAAGGAAACAGACAATAGATATGTTCTTACCTATGGTCCTGGGACAGACCAGTAAACCTTATTTCATAAAAATAAAAACAAAGATTTTTCCTGCTGTGTCCTCTCCTCTTTAACCGCTGTTATCCCACTTACTTCGCTGAGAGAATTCATCTTCTGAAATGAAAGAATAGCTCTGCCTTTTTTTGTTTGTTTATTTGTTTGTTCCATGTAGGGTTATATAGAAAGGTTATGTACTATTCTGTTCATACACACTAGGCTGTTTTCTTGGTCAGTGGTGATTTCATAATAGTTTTATAAACAGAATTCTAATCCCAAGTCCATTTGACTTAAAAAATATGAGAGGTGAAGAAAATGTTTGGAAAAACACAAAATCAAGAGCTTGGATAAATACACATGTGTATTAGGGTCAGTGACAGAAATGGTAAGAAGAAGTACAAGTAATAATAGTTCATAAACCCTTCTAGAATTGCAACTTTTCAGTGTCCACCAAATTCATAGTTATCATGCTGATTTTTAAATATATATTCTCTGTCCTCAGCCAAGTTGTGCATTTGACCAATGAATGTAATATTTTTTTATGAGTTTTATTGTGTTCATATTCTCTAAATGGCTGGACATGATGATACTAAGGGTAAATAGATGCAAGTATTGATATGCCACAATCTCTGTTTTAAATAACAAGGAAAAAATGGAGTAAGAAATTCTGCCACCTGCCTACTACAACTTTAGACAGATATAGTTGACTATTTTAAATTTTAAAAATCATTTCAATGCTTTTATAATACAAACAAGAAAAAAATTTTAACCTCCAAAATTGTTTGTACAGAAGGTTAGGGAGAAAAGTTATTAGAACTTGGATGTATGAATACTTGACCACTAGATACACACTAGTTCTAACTGTAGGCATGTGCCTGCACAGTCTCTAAAACATGAGAGAGTGGTTTAACAAAGTAATGAAAGACCAAAGTGGAACAGAAATGTCACGGAGTAACTGTCTCTTCAGTTTCCCTGGTGCATAACAAATGGGTGTGCTGCATTTTTGCCTCACCTCTTCTCTGCCCCTGGTTAATTTTAGAATGTGAACGCTTCTCAGTCATAGTTTCTGTTCAGGAAAATAGAATTATTGTACATGGGAAAAAATCTTGGAATCCTACCTAGGTATATATATCTTAGGAAATAGAAGAAACACTAAACACTATAAAGAAAGAGACATAATTTTAAAGCACCCATATATAGTTCGATTAAAAAGAGAATGCTCTGAAGAAATCAAAATGAGGGAAGCACATGACCACCCACCCCACCATAACTAGTCAGTACGACAAAGCATAGCTCTCCATGGTTTATGAAAAGTTAGTCATTCCAAATGTTACTTTTTCCTAAGGAAATGTAGCAGAGCACAAAAAATGAAAGTCTTCATCATCTTGAAACTACCGGCCCTACATATGAAATCTTGCACAGAGAATACATGGTTTCAGTAATACACTTTCTATTTCAAAATAATAGTTACTGTTTCTAATCTCTAGCATTTGTAGTACAGAAAAACAAACAATAAAAATGATACAGAACCTCTATAATTTGATCCAAATGAAAAACATTAATATTTTTTATATATGACATCCAGGTTTTATATAGTTTTTTTTTTTTTTTTTGACAAATGTGTATGCTTAACTCAGCAGGTTGAGTAAAGGATTATAATGAAAGTTTTCCTCTGGAAAAAGTGTCAGCAGCTTACAATACCGATGGGAAATGGAGGCAGTGGTAGAAGAATTACCAGTGTCGGAGGAAAAGTGACAGAAACTCAGAAGGAAAGGCTGTGCTGTAGTTTAGAGTGGAGAGGACCTTACTCTGTTTTCCTAGAGAATGGAGCCAAGTGTTCTTCTCATGGCCTGCTTTCCACCAGAGTCTCCAACTGCACCTCCCATGGCAGGACTGCATGTCCTCTGACTCCAGGGGACACTGGCCTGTCTTTTTGTTTCTAATTACAACAGAGATGCTCCTGATTAGAGATGAGGAAGCAGAGAGCTGTTTCCATTTCATTCCAAATAAGTTTGAGCTCACTCAAGATCAAAGGACGCCCAGATCTGAGAAAACAAACAGAGCGCAAACAAGTAACTTGTTGACCTGATGCTGTTTCCTAGAAGTGGAAAGACTGTGGCTCTTTGGACAGCTGACTCAGCAACCATTAGCTGGTCAAGGGAAATTCTAGCTGACAAATATTCCACGCTTTTATTTGTGAAAGCACATTTCCAGAAGCAGATTTTAATAACACACAATCTGGTTAGGTCCACAGGCTTATGTATATTTATATACATTTATACTCTGGGCTCATATATATCTATATAAGAGAGAAATATATGTGAGTGTGCATACTTGCACATGTACACACACACACACACACACACACACACACACACACACACACATCTGTGAAGAAAGATTTACTTGCTTGGGATTTTGTTTCAGTGACTACTAGTCCTCTACTCCTTCATCTCTCCTTACCCCCAGTTCTTCATGATGTACTAAGTAGCAAAAATATTGGTTCACAGACACGTTGAAGTAATTGATTGCTACATCTGTGCTAAGGTAATCCACCTCATCAAGATATTCCTTGGGGAGAAACCTAGGGTATGAATACATTGGTGCTTTCTGTTTACTGGATCTTTTGACCATAGTGTCATGGGAATTGAGTGAAGAATTATTATTATGAATTTAACACTTAATTGGCTACCAGTTCCTTAACAGGCTGGGAATATTCCTTGTGTAACAATTTTTACAGGATAAAGATAAGATACTAAATGTATGTACTTTTTAAAACTTCTTTCAATGAATTTCCAAATTATCTCATTTGTTTTTATTTTTTCTTAATTATTTTTCTATTTAAATTTTTTATTCATTTTATATACCAACCAGGGATGCCCCCTCATCTCTCCTCCCACTCCCCCTAACCTCCTCCCCGCCTCCCCTCATCCTCTCCTCCAAAAGGGTAAGGTATCCCACTGAGAGTCAGCAAAGCCTGGTACATTCAGTTAGGGAAGGACCAAGCCCCTCCCCCCTGCATCAAGGCTAAGCAAGGAATCCCACCATAGATAATGGGCTCCAAAAAGCCAGCTCATGCACCAGGGATAGAGCCCCATCCCACTGAGAGGGGTTCCTCAAACAGACCAAGCTACATAACTGTCTCCCTTATGTAGAGGGGCTAGTCTGGTCCCATGCAGGTTCCACAGTTGTCAGTCTAAAGTTAGTGAGTTCCTACAAGCTTGGTTCAGTTGTCTCTGTAGATCTCCCCATCATGATCTTGAACCACCCACTGTTCATATAATCCCTATTCCATCTCTTTGATTGGAGTTCCAGAGTTAGGCTTGATGCTTAGTTGTGGATCTCTGCATCTGCTTCCATCAGTTACTGGTTGAAGACTCTATGATGACAGTTAGGGTCTTCACCAATCTGATTACCAGGGTAGGCCAGTTCAGGCACCCTCTCCACTATTGCTAGTAGTCTAATCTGGGGTCATCCTTGTGGATTCCTGGGAATTTCCACAGCACCCCTTACCCCATAATGTCCCCCTCTATCAAGATTTCTCTTTCATTGCTCTTCCACTCCTTCCCTCTCCCAGCTCAACCATCCCATTCCCTCATGTTCCAATTCCTCATTCCCTCCCCTCTATTGTCCCCACCCATCCCCAGTTTACTCATGGAGATCTCATCTGTTTCCCCTTCCCAAGGTGATATATGCATCCTTCTTAGGGTCCTCCTTGTTTCCTAGCTTCTCTGGAGCTGTGGGTTGTAGTCTGATTATCCTTTGTCAGGTGTAAGATGGCATCTCAGAGCCATTTTGATTTGCATTTCCCTGATAACTAAGGATGTTGAGCAATTCCTTAAATGTCTTTTGGCCATTTGAGATTCTTCTGTTGAAAATTCTGTTTAGATCTGTAGCCTACTTTTTAATTGGATTGTTTGGAATTTTGATGTCTAGATTCTTGAGTTCTTTATATATTTTGGAGATCAGCCCTCTGTCAGATGTGGGGTTGGTGAAGATCTTTTCCTATTCTGTAGGCTGCCATTTTGTCTTATTTACCAAGTCCTTTGCCTTACAGAAGCTTCTCAGTTTCAGGAGGTCCCATTTATTAATTGTTGCTTTTAGTATCTGTGCTACTGGTGTTATATTTAGGAAGTGATCTCCAGTACCAGTGCATTCAAGGCTACTTCCCACTTTCTCTTCTGTCATGTTCAGTGTAACTGGATTTATGTTGAGGTCTTTGATCCACTTGGACTTGAGTTTTGTACGTGATGATAGATATGGATCTATTTGCAATCTTCTACACGTTGACATCCAGTTATGCCATCAACATTTGTTGAAGATGCTTTCTCTTTTCCATTGTACACTTTTGGCTTCTTTGTCAAAAATCGAGTGTTCATAGGTATTTGGATTAGTGTCAGGGTCTACAATTCTATTTCATTGGTCTACATATTGGTTCTTCCCTAGGACCTATGATTTATAGCCATGAATTTGGTCATACTTACAGTACAGGTAAGGAATCCCTCCCTTCTGTGGAGTAGGTCTCAAATTCAATCAATCGGATGGTTGATTACCACCATAAACAGCCTCATCACAATTGCACAAGTGTCCATCTTGCTTGGCAAGTTCATCTTTTAGCAATTAGGATCCAGGGCTTTAAAAGACCGCTGATGCTTCCCTGAGGCCTATGTAGTACTATGAAAGCTAGCCAGCAGCAAAAATTTCGCGATCAGCTCAAGGTTGCGTTCTTTATGTAACTAACAAGGAACTCTCTTCCAGTCCATTCCAGAGGGCCATCAGGAATTTTTATGCTTTATTTCTTAAAGCCTTTGACTTTAGCTGGGATTTTAGGAAACTGCTGGGAAGTATGAAAACTCATTATTTGTTTGACCAGAATAGTTGCCCTCTTTCATTTTCCAATAATGCTCTCTGAACAGTTTCCTTAATACTTTTTAAAGATGTGTGGTACTGCTGTAGAGTATAATGTAAGACAGGAATTATAGTTATCGTTTCAGATGAGGTGTGTTGAAAGAGGTCAGGATGACGCAGTTGGCAACTTTAAGAACTTGCCTCCTCATTATTACCATCTGTGTCAACTTGGAGCCTCCATTACTAAGGAACAAGAAAAATGAGCTTGTTCTTGCTTTGGGGGGTATTGATTTCATTATGATTAACCCTGGTATGCACACTAGCTAGTTGAATAAAACTGAAATATTGGGCCAAGATTTTATTAGATAGCATTTTTGATTGATGCTTTTTCAATTAATATTTAAATCCCCATTCTTCCCATGATTTATTTATACGTGGTTCTTGAGAGAAGGTGTGATGATAAGGTTCTTAGCTGAATATAGTGAAATTTGCAGTATTACATTTATATTGAGTCTATTATTACTGGCCAAAGAAAATCTGTGATTCATTTTTATGACAAAGTACATTGGCAGTAGGCAGGGATATGAACAAGTCCACCTCAGTAGCCTATATGGAGTATTAAGGATGCCAAACTGTTTGGAAGGAACCTGACTCATTTCAGGGAAATTATTTAGGTCACAATCAACCACAAAATGAAGAAAGAAAAAATGCTGAAAGTAAGCTTTTAGGCTTCTCTTGTATTTATAAGCAAATGCCATCATATAAAGACTTTATAAAGCATACTGTAGAGCACACTGGAAAGCATCAAATAGACATGTATATAATAGGGACACTATAGCTAAATTGAGTAGTTTCTTCTTTAAAATATACACTAAAGTGTTTTCTTTAAGCAAAACTGGAAGACTTTTTTCTAGCACTAGACTGAAGGAATCGATCTTGATAGGTGAGAAATATCTAACTGTTGTTTAGAAGTTCTTGTACATCTTGTATCTGGGAAAGCTGCTCTTCAGCTGAGGGCACGTCTGAGATGTGATCATTACATCATAGTTGAATGTGTCATGAGAGGTGAGAGACATAGAGGAATAGGTTAGTGTGTGTAATGGGTAGATGTTCCAGCTTAGACCTGGAAGTACTACCCCAGTAAGGATTCTGGTAACTGCCATGCCTACCTATGACCTGCCCCTAGGGCGAGGCCTAGACGGAGCCCTTAAGACCAGATATCTGGATGTGCCAGGCCTCTTGATTCTTCATGATCCTGGATGCTGGATGGAAAACCAAGGCAGAGTTCTCCAGAGAACCCCGCTGGACTGCACCTCACCTCTCCTGGATCCTGTAACCAACCCATTTACTGGCTGTAAGTTACCCTAAAATAAACCTCCTTTTTAACTACGTGGAGTTGCCTTGTTAAATCCCCATATTAGGAGTGGTACTTTGAATGTAGTTGGCCTCCATAAGGTCATAAGAAATGGCACTATTAGGAGGTGTGGCTTTGTTCGAGTAGGTGTGGTCTTGTTGGAGGAAGTATGTCACTGTGGAGATGGGCTTTGAGGTCTTTCTTGCACAAGATTTTTCCCAGAGTCACAGTCCACTTCCTATTGCCTGTAAGATATAGGACTCTCAACTACCTTTCCAGCACCATATCTGCCTGCACACCACCATGTTCCACCATGATGATAATGGACTGAACCTCTGAAACTGTAAACCTCAACCTCAATTAAATATTTTCCTATGTAAGAGTTGCCTTGGTCATAGTGTCTTTTCACAGTAATAGAAAAACCTAACTAAGACAGAACTTGGTCCCAGGGACTGGGGTACTCTATGATAGGTCTGACCAAGTTTTTATTCGAAGGAATTTAGACTTTGTTACTTTGGCTTAGGAAAGCAGTGAAAAGCTTTAAGCACTGCTTAATGGACCATACTAGTAGAACCATGGAAGACAGTGGTGCTAAGAGTCATTTGAAGCAGGCGTTGGGTCACTCAATATGTTCCAGAAGAGAAGAATCTTAGTATGTTGCCTAGAGATCATGCTTGTCATATTTTAGTGAAGAAAGTGGCTGCCTTTTGCCCTTGTCCAAAGAGTTTATCAGGAAGAGTTTATCAATTATTCAGGAAGTGAAATGGAGCTAAGTCCTGTGTTTAAGGAGATAAACAGATTAAGAAATGGAATAAAGTGAATGGTGACCTCAGGGAAAGGTATGTTTCCAACTTGTGAAAAAGAATTAAAGAAAAACTTAAGAGAAGAGTTGAGTGTGGTACTGCACATCTTTAATCCCAGCAACGACAAAGCAGAGGCTGGTAGATCTCTGAGTTTGAGGCCAGCCTTGTCTAAAGATCCAGTTTCAGGACAGACAAGCTTAGGCAGTGAAGGAAAGAAAGCTGGTGAAGACGTGATTGAACAGATGTCAGCTATTAGAGCCCTGGTTATTTTCTCTTGGAATAAACCATAAAAATATAAAACTTAATTTTTATTTTACTGGAGGCCACAAGTGAGAGGACTTTGGACATTTAAGGAGGTGTCAGATGTTTAAACAGAACTTGGACTTTTAAAGTGTTAAGATGTTAAGATCAGGGAACTTGATATTGTTTTATATTGTGATATTAATCTAGAATCTGAGAGGTAATCAGAAAGGAAAGTTTATGGTTTAATGATGATGTATTTATGTGCCATGTTTAAAAGGGGTTAATTGTACTAGTTATGTTTGTTGTCGTTGTCATCAACTTGACACAATCAGATTGACCTGTAGGCAAGCCAATGAGACATTTTCTTGACTTATAAATGGTGTGTCATGTCACAGTCCACTGTGAGTAGCATCCCCCCCCCCGACAGGTAGCCCTGGGTTGGATAAGAAAGCTGGGTGAGGAAGGCATTGGAATCAAGTCAATAAGCAATGTTTCTCCACTATCTCTATGTCAGTTCCAGTCTCAAGATTGCTGCCTGAGGTCCTGTCTTGCTTTCCCTCGACAGTGGACTGTGATTGGAACATGTAAGACAAATAATACCTTTTCTCAGCAAGTTGCTTATGGTCATGCCATTTATCACAGCCTTAGAAAGCAAACTAAGGCAGCTATAAGTAGTTTCTGCGTCATCTCTAGATAAATGCCAATTAATAAATAAAAATGCCAAAAACACTTGGTGCGTCTTTTTTCCTTCCCAATCAGCTTCCATCATCCCTTCACATTTTTACTTTAGCATACATCAATATTTAAAAGATCCTTTCTTTACTCCATGAAGCCACCTTATGAACCTTATGCACAAAATAAATATAAAGAAATAAAACTGGAGCAACTGTTTAGATAGAGACTCAGTTTATTTTTTTTTTATCATCTATAGCTTTAATCTTATTACTGTGAATAATATAAAGAACCTATTTACAGGCCAGGATGAAGGAAGAATATGACATAAACTTCTCATTAACAAATGAGAATGTATGCACACGCATGCATACATTAACACAATGCATATGTGTATATGCATACAGACATACCCATAAAAATATAAATCTTTCAACAGTCAAGCATGAGTATCTAGTTTTGAGACATTACATTTCAAAAAATGAAGGATGCTTTCTGCTAACTTAGAATAGTTTTGTCTTTAAGTCATTAAATCCCCTGGCAACTATGAGATGTGCTTCTGGTGACCTGAGCACCTGCTCTCACACTGAAAGGATACAATTAGTATGTGCATGATTTGAATGATTTCCAGAAATAGTAATTAAACACTATCTGGATAAAGATTCAATAAATACATGGCAAATTTCTCCACAGCATCTGATCTTGCCTCTTGGACTTAATTTTAATTGATTATCACTTAGTGAATTCTAAGTTTTACAATTCAACTATTTGTCTCTGTATCGGACGTTACCATCTCTGTAACTTCTATCTCTGATTCATTTCCTCTGACTCACTCTGGATTTTTATATCTTAGTCTCTTTCAATTATTGTGTTTTTGGTTTGAATCCCTCTTTATTGCTTTATTTATTAGAGCTCTGGATAAAATCCATTTCTATCATTCTGGTAGATACCACTTGATTTGCTGTTATAGTACAGCTCTACTGTAACTCTTCTCTCATCTTTTAGTTCAATGATAAAAATATTGATTAGCTTCCCTGTAATAAAAATTGCTAAAAAAGTGTTATAATAAAAAACCTGGAGCCAGATATTGAGTTAAATGCTGAAAGTTCAAAGAAGCAGAGAAAGCCACAGCCAGCACCTCTTACCTCCCCAACTCCTCAGCCTGAAAGAGCTACAGCCAAAAGGCCTTCAACCAAAAAGCCTTTAGTTCCTGTCTCCTCAGGCCTTATATACCTTTATATACCTTTCTGCACCCTGCCATATCACTTCCTGGGATTAAAGGTGTGTACCACCGCTGCCTGGCTCTCTTTCTTTCCTAGACTGAGTCAATCTCATGTAGTCCAGGGTGGCTTTGAACTCACAGAGATCCAAATGGATCTCTGCCATACGAGTGCTAGGATTAAAGGTGTGTGCCACCACTGTCTGGCCTCTATGTTTAATCTAGTGGCTTTTTCTGTCCTCTGATTTTCAGGCAAAGATTTATTAGGGTACACAGTATATTACCACACCTCCCTGTATATGTGGACCTTAACTTATGCTGTGCTTTATCTATCTAAATAAACTAATTTTACTGAAAATAGCTTAAGTTCAAAACAAACAGTATACTTAATTTATAGAGAGTTTGATTGTTATACTTTAGACATGTTCAGGATACTTATGTTAACTTCTTGCTTCAAAGGACTTTTTGTTTTCTCATTGCTTCCAAGAAGCTAAGGTTATACCCTTCAATTACTAGATACTGTGGTGGGAAATGTTTATATAAATAGACAAACTAATATTCTGTCGGCTACAGCTAATGAGAAATGATTCTTACCAACATTTTGCTTTTCTGATTAGAAAATAGTTTGTATGTTAGGCAGACACAAGCTTAGTAGGGAGAAGAAAATTTTCATAACGACATGTTTGGAAGAGTTATTAATTCAAGAAGGTCAGAGTGAATAAAGGATTGGTAAGAAGATGATATGGGAGACATCATGAGGATAGCAGGAACCATAGATATGTTCCCTTGGGGAAGACAGGAAAAGACTAAGAAGGTTTAAAGGAAGTGCTTATGTGTGCTGTAGAAGTAATTTCCTCACATGTCTTCCACAAATCTTTAAAATTTATCTTTCCAAGGCCTAAAGGTCTGGAAGTATGTATGTATGACTAAACATATGTATGTGTTATGTGACAAGTTTTATAGGACATTTTTTAAAGAATAATATTAAAATAAACCATATTTTGAGGAACTACCGGACATTAAAACATTTCTTAGAAGTGTAATTGGAGTTATAGAGAGGGGAAAGTATGATGAGAAAAGAAAGTATTTTATGTAAGCATGATGAAGAAACTTCCAAAGTTAATGGCAGCAAACAAACTGAACACTGAATTAACTCACAGCACTGTGAAAAATAAACACGTTACAAAACAAACACAAACATACTTTTAGAAATATCATACTGTACAGACAAAAATAAAACTCCCTAAACTACAAGATAATTCACTTAAAGAATGTGGAGAAGGAGCGAAGAATCTTATTCTAAGAGAAAATTAAAATAAAATTGGTATCAGTATTTTATTATAGACACCAAAATACCCAAGAAAATCAATCTTAAAGGAAATGATTTATTCAGGCTCACAGTTCCAGAGAATTTAGTCCCTGAAAACACAGCTCTATTGTTTATAGTTCTGTGGTGACATAGAGCAGTAGTATATTAAACTTAACCAGCATGGTGAGGGAATTCTAATCTCCACTATATTTCCTATCTGTATAAATTTCTTCATCTGAGATATTTTATGTTAGTGAGACCATTTAAGTTTAGCTTATTTCACTTTTCATAAAGTTTTCACATAGCATCCATATGAGCTTCATTTTTTTCTAAGTAATGTCTCGATGTATATCTGTAGCATATATTATTGATCCAGTCATCTCAGGGTTAAAACTTAGCCTGCCTCCAGCATTTGGCTGTTATGAAGACCATGAGTCAGGTATGTACTTGAGTCTCATTGTTAAATATTTAAGTGTTAATCTAGAAGAAGGGGTTACTAGAACATGAGCAAAATAGGATCATTCTATATTTAATATTTGTGATAACTGTAAGCTATTTTCTAGTGTACTTTTAGCATTTGACGTTTTCACCAGCTGTGTCTGGAGTTAATTTTTTGAACATTCAATTGCACTTTATTCTCACCAATACTTACTGTTTTCCTTATTTTTCCCAATTCTTGTCATCTTGGTAGGAATGAGTTAGCATATCATTTACCCTTGATTTGTTTTACTTTATAACTAATGGTGATGAATGTACTTTATGTTTAAGGATAATTCATCGTTCTTTGGAGAAAAATCCATTCAATTCTGTTGTCAATATTTTAATAATGTTATTTGTGTTGATCTATGGATATTCTTCATATTCACATATTTTGATTATTAAAATTATATTACATATTTGAATATATTTTTCATTCTGTGGGTATTTTATTATCTCAATAGTGTATTTGATGCACAAAATACTTTAATGTTGATATACTTCACTTTGGTTGTCTTTTATAGTCATGTTTTATGTGTCATATCAATCAAATATCAAATCCCAAACCAGGAAGACTTACAATATATTTCTTGGGAGATTTGTGGACTGACTTCTTATATTTAAGACATCGACTCATTTTCAGGTAATGTGTAAGGTTGTGAAAAGCAATTGCTTGTGGAAATTCACTTGTGTCTTCACCATTGCTGAAGAACTGTAGCTTCTTCCAGTAAGTCTACTTGCTGCCCTAGTCTCGAGTGAACTCTTCCTGGACACACCAGTCTTTTCTGAGACCCCAATTTTATTCCAGTTGTCTGTATTTCTTTTCTTTATTGAAAATCATTGGTTATTATTTTGTCGCTTTACAAGACCACAAACTACCACAATATTCTATCCATATGCCAAGATTAGTTTTGGTTGACTCTCTTGGTAGGAATTGAGAAGTATTCTTTTTCACGATTGCCTCATCTGTTTGGTGTACTTTGCAATTCTGTAGGAATGTAAGTACTGTTATTTTTTTTTCTGTTTTGCTCAAATACTGTTGAAATTTTGAGAGTAATTGCGTTTAACGAGTAGATATTCTTAGGCATGAATGGAATCAGCAATTCTGTCTTTCTGATTCATGTGTTTAGGCCTTTCTTTTCTACTTTCAGGGATGTTGTATAGCATTCAGTGATTCTATTATTTGAGTTAAATTTATTCATATGTCTCATTTTTACACGGTATTCTAAAATGACTCAATTAATAACTTTAAATTTATATTCATAAATAATACTTGTCTATTATTTAAATTTTTCATTATTGATTTTTTTCATAAATGTATATTATGTGTTCTGATCAAATCCACCCCTGAGTTCTCCCTTCCAGTTCTTTCTCTGTTCTCCACATTTTCCTCTCAACTTTATGTGTTTCATTTTAAAACCTACTGAATCAATTTAATGCTTCCTATATGTGCGTGAAAGTCAGACCACACATTAAGCATATATAACTTCTCCAGGATTTTAATCCTGAAGAAGATTGAATCTAGATCCTCTATCAGAAATCAGTTTCAGACAGCATTTTGCCTAGGAGTGGTACTGTATGGGCCATCACTTCTGCCATGCTGGAATTTTTGCTGATATGTTCTTGTGCATGTCACGAGCATATAGGCACAGTCTCTTTGAGTTCATGCCTGCAACAACACAGACAATACTAGTTCACTGCATATGTTTGGTGCTTATGGCTCTCACATTCCTTTGTCCTACTTCCATGGTGACCTTCAAGTCTTGTGGTAGGGGTGTGACATATATACTCCATTTAGAGCTGAGCACTCTGATGTTTCTTATTCATTACATTTTAACCAATAGTGCCTCTCTATTTTAATCATCATCTATTAAAAAAAGAAAATTTTCTGCATCAGAGTTGAAAGAAACCCTAAGAGCTTACAGTTTTATTGTCTGAGTCTATATCTAGTTTGGGTGTAAGAATAATGCTGACATCATATTGTTACTTAAGGGAGATGCTCTTCTATTTTTGAGGGCCACTGAGAAGGACCAGGGCAAATTCTCTTTTTCAGATATTCAGTAAAATTCTACTGTGAAGACATTTGTTTCTAGGGTTTCCTTTATGCAGAAGTTTGTTTTACTGGTTGAAATAATTTCCTTGTTAGAGGACAAGTAAAGGTTTTTTTTTTTTTATTAATTCCTCAATCACACTGTGGAGTTTATATGTGACAGGAATCTGCCATTTTATCTAGATTATCTAATTTAACAGTGCACAAGTATTCAGTCTTTTCTTTAAAAAGAAAGTTTAATTTAAGCAAAGAAAGTATAAAATATGGACTTAATATCTGAAAAAAAAGTATTACACTCAGTACTTATATTTTTTTCCTAACTCCATTTCAAATTTTCACTGAAACTTTTCCTTTCTTAGATGTCCTGAAGTGTCATAAACAATATCAAATTTCATAATCTAAGTTTTGAAATTATTGTATAAATTATGACTGCTTAAAGACATATGAAAGTTTTATTGCAAGATAAAACAATAAGCAAATTCTCATATTTCATGCTTATACAATTAACATTCAGAAACTGTATATTAGCTGGTACCAATTTTTTGGTGGACAAATGTGACATCTGCAGTTAAAGGCTTTTTTTTTTACTGTCATATACTTTACATTATGCCATGTAGATTATACTTAAGCTAGAATTAATATACTTAATAAATTTTCCATTTGATTATATATTACATCTCTCTTTATGTACATTCACACATAGTCAGAGTTCCAGTGTTTATTATATTAGATATCCTTTATTTTGAAGGTCTATAATGAAATCCAACAAGGAAAACATCAACACTGTGAATATAGGTGTTTTCATTATAGAAAACAAATCATAACATATTTTCATGATGTTAAAACAGTTAACTGCTGTAGAAATGGTAAAGCTACTTGATACAGGTTTGAAATAGTGATGAAGGTTATTATGAATTATGTATATCTGTGCATGTGCTTCCTCAGAAATCGCCTGGCATGAGGGTCTGAGATTTAGATGTTAGACAGACTGATATAATGATTCTAACCCAATTACAGGTTGTACTCAAATCCTTAAAGCTGTCATCTGGAGAAAACTGTGAGTCTCTACCCAGCTCTTGGTCAAGGACTCCAGCAAGTTTTCCACTCACTGACAATCACTGAACTGGTTGGTGACTCAGATCTTCTTTCCATCTCAAGTTTCTTTTATTGAAAGTAAGTCTAGGTGTCTGGAGTTGTGAGCTCAGATTGTGTGTCTTTGTTACTGGAAATCCCCGCTTCAGAGCCCTCAGAACAAGCCATTCAATCTCTGTACTGAGGGAGCACACTTTACAGAAAAGCATGACTTCATTTTGGCATGATTCGTCTTCAAATCAGGTCAGTGGTTTAAATGTGAATGCTTGGATTGTTCATGGGCACTGGATCAAATTAGACTTCCATTTATTTTAGGAAATTCATTATACCAATTATGATAGCCACAAAGGGATGCCTCATGACCGGGAAGTGAGAATTATAAGGACAGTGATAGTCATTGTTCAGTGTTACATGAAAATTCTTGTTGAGTTTGCTCATTAAAACCTGATTTATTTTAAAAAAGTATTAATATGGTGTAGATTGAGGGTAAAAATAAAAGCACATTAAACCAAAATGTAATCACTGAATACGTAACCTACTGATAATTTAAAATTAGTTACAAAATGAAGTCAACTCAGAATATAAATGAGAGTGAAAATGTCGTGTCCTCTGGCTGTCATGCTCTTGTTTGCAAAGATGCACCCACTGTGAATCAGAAATTTCAAACAGGGTTTAAAAATCTGGGCTTTTTAATATCTGTTTAGAAAATTCAAATACTATATATCTAAGTTTGGGGAAAAAAAGGCATCATACTTAGTTTTTGATACTTTTATGTATGACTCTACTTCCTTTTGACTTTTGCCAACTCCCCTAGGTTCTGGGAAGGTTTACTCATAGATAAATATGGAAAGTATCCACCATTGTACTGATTCTGTGCATACATTCTTTGTAGCTACCTACCTGAGTCATCATACCCAAGAAAGACCACAGACAACATATATTAGTTATCACGTTTCTGTTTTCTTTACAAATACTTAGTAATATAATGAACAAGTGGTGTATTTTTGTAAAAATACCTTCCCTTTGTTATTGTTCACCATTTCTCAATCACTTTTAGCAGTCTGAATCTGCAAATGGGACAGAAAGTTAAAGTATTTCTACAGAATATTGGCACGGGTGTCCTCTGGGTTTATAGTTGTGATAACTGGGATGTTACTTTTACAGAGAAACTTTAACTACTTTGGGAGATAAAAACAAAGAAAAACCTGCCTACTCACAAATTCATAGCATTCAAGAGGGTATTTGGTGGCTAAAGATATTATTTCTCTCTCTTGTTTCAAAAAGATTTAATTAGCAATTTGAGAGTTTTTGTGTTCAGCACATCAGTATCTGAGAACACTAGGAAGAAGAAAATTTTTTAAGAGTTACACTCCTTTGGCTATTATGTCAGATTACAGAGACCCTTGGTACTGGCTACTAAAGGATTTAAACAAGAGAAATTTATACATTGATATATATTTTTCCATTTTATTTCAGTGAATAAGGCTACATAGATTGCTTTTATAATAGAACATTATATATTGAAATTTGCTTATTAAAATCTATAGAATTCTTAATGATATTGTGAATTCAGCCTTTAAATATATTACTAGGATTTAAGGACAATCAACTTCCATTTTCTGAAATTAAATAAAGTTAGAGTTTTGTTGAAGACAATGACATTGACAATGACAAATTGTCAGCCCACAGACAACCACTTACTGTGTTTGTCTCATGGCTGAAGTTGACTGGTAAACTTCTTCTTCTGTAGTTCTATTTATGAGTAAGTCATTTAGAATAGTCACTGAGATTTCCAAGGCCTTTACTTGTGACAAATAACCTGTGGTTTCGAAACATTGGTTGCTCCTTTGAGTGATCCTAGAAAATAGAAATTTGTTGTAAAATATGGTATGATTAGCCCAGAACATAACCAGAAAGCATGTTTGCATGCAGATTTTCAACTGAAGTCAGTTTTTTAAAAATAGAAAATAGATTCTTCTCTCATACCTTACATCCTGGTAGCAGTTTTAATGCTGGTGAGTGTACCAAATTTCACCAATGAACCACAACTTTTATGTTTCTGATTAGACAAAGTACTCATATGATTAATTAGATGAATGTGAGTTAGGCTAATAGGGTCAACATCATTATGCACTGGATCCAGCATTAAAAAATAAAATATTGTGGCAACACCACTATATTAGCATAGCTGGAGTTTTTTCTCTGGGTCCCTCCAAGCCCCAGCAGTCCGACAGCCCACTTATAATAAACATACAGACGCTTATATTATTTAAACTGTTTGGCCTAATGGCTCAGGCTTCTAGCTATCTAGATCTTACATATTAAATTAATTCATTTCTATAAATCTATACCTTGCCACGTGGCTCTTCACATGCTGCTTGCCATGGCAATGGCTGGCAGTGTCTCCCTCCGCCTTCCTGTTCTCTCAATTCTCCTCTCTGTTAGTCCCACCTATACTTCCTGCCTGGCCACTGGCCAATCAGTGTTTTGTTTATTGACCAATCAGAGCAACACATTTGACATACAGACCATCCCACAGCATATTAGTTACTCCTCTTGTTACTGTGATAAAATGCATTTTTAAAGGTAACTTGATGAAGGAAGTGATGTGTTCTGGCTTGTAGTTTATGGCTATACCAGTCCCTTATGGTGGACACAACATGGTGGCAGGAGTGAGAGGTCACCGGTCACATTCCATTTATACTCAGGAAGTGGAAATGACTCCTATTGCTCAGCTCATTCTTCTCTTTTTATTAATTTCAGAACCTCAGCCTGTAGAACGACACTACTCATGGAGGTAGATCTTCTCACTTGAACTTATCTATCATGGTAATTCACCAGAGGCATGCCAAATATGTGCCTCCTAGGTGATTCTAGGTCTTGCCACATTGAAAATATTAGTCATCCTGGCCACTGACATTTCATTTATAAACTATTTATTGTGTTAGAGGTGATAGACACAATGTGACTCAGAAAATCTAAAATGTTCATTACCTAAACTTTTATAGACCTCATAAATTTATTTAAATTGTAAAAAAATCTCAAATATTTCTCATCAGCAAAGACATAGAATACAATGCAATATATGATGTCACAATTTTACCCTTGACATGAACTTACACCTTCTGCCTGTGTCCTTGGTAAGCTACTGACCAAACCAGGCCTGCATGGAAGAGGGTGTTTTCCTGCCTCAGTTCCACCATCAGCCAACTGACATTTGTGAACAGATTACTTTCTTTCTGTGGCTTTTTACTTTGGGCAAATACTATTTCTTTTTGGATTGTTTTATATTCTGACTGTCTTAAGATTTCATTATTGCTTCTCTGGAATGCAAACTCTGTAAACTTAAGCACACAGTGCTAAGAACCTCATGTGGCTTAGAAATTTTCAGGCTCTATGCATGCTGCCACAATCTCCACGAGTTCATATACACATCAGTCCTGTTGTGTCCAGAAGGCATTGGTTTTCTTGATGTCTTCCATCCTCCGTGGCTCTTACAATCTTCCCACCTCCTCTTCTGCAGGGTTCCCTGAATGGGATGTCTCCATTAAGTCCCTTTTCTCAGGGATAAGTTGAATATTTTTGTTTGTGATTCGAAAGTACAGCAGTTGGTTGAGAAAAGGACGTTGCAAAAGTTTTCTTTATACATTTCCAGTATCTTTGACTCTCTTCTGTAACTTCAAGCAAACAGATTTGTAGCATGAATTGTTAGAAGGTCTCATTAACAAAATCAAACCTGTAGCCAGGTATTGCGGTGAACGCTGAAAGAACAGAGAAGAACAAGCCACAGCTACCTCACTTTGACAATTCCTTCCTGATATTTCTGGCTGTTTCCTCAGACTGGAAGCCTCTGTGTCCTTATCCGAATTGATCTCAGCTGAACTGCTGCTCAAAAGCCTAAAAGCTTAACCAGGCTCTAGTTCCTCGTCCTCACACCTTAAATGCCTTTTTGCTTCCTGCCATCACTTCTTGGGATTAAAGGCATGAGTCACTATGCCTTGCTGTTTCCAGTGTGGCCTTGAACTCACAGAGATCCAGGTGGATGGATCTCTGCTTCTGGAATGCTAGAATTAAAGGTGTGAGTGCCACCATTTTCTTGCCTCTATGTCTGTCTAGTGGCTGTTCTATTCTCTGACCCCAGATAAATTTATTAGGGTTCACGATATATTGGGGAACACATCATCACCACACAGATTATGCTTTCAAGGTGAAAGAGGTATGACAACGTTCTTCAAACCACTATACATCCTAAATATCAAATCACCTAGAAGCATGTGGCATGAAGAAATGTTCCAATAACTTTTTAAATGTTGAAACTAAGCAAGTATGGAGCTGGCCAAACACTAGGTCTCAAATCTGTGATTTCCTGAGGTGCAGTCCCTTCATTGGGCAACTGAATATTCAGTTGGATTACCCATTAAGGGAGGAAACAATGGCCTGACTTGAGGCAGAACTGGATTCTGTTATTTTGGCTGGGAGGTTTTAACTGGAGAGCCCTGGCCTTCAATGCTGCTGTAACATTTCTCCATCTGAAGAGGAAGTCCTAAAACCATTCCTTAAATGAACTGATGCTGGTAAGAGTAGTAAGCCAATTCCAGCATAAAAACCTAGAGATCCAACTCCATAGCAGTTTTCCATAAGGAATTTGTGTTCGGACTGGAGTTTTATTCACACCCTCCGAAATGGCCCTAGGAAAGATGTTTATTCAGGAACTCTCTTGATGGAGAAGCAACATCCTCCCATAACTACTACTTTGGAGGACCCTTACTTATGTCTGACTAGCCAGTTTCTCTTTCTTCATCATCAAGCTGGTGACTTCTTGTTTTTTTTTTTGTCTCAAATACTCAAAGAGTGGATTTGATATACAAAAGAAGGATGTTTTTAGAAAGTCTTATTACACAGAGACCATAAGAGAAAGGAAGCAATCAAAACTCTGGTATAGCATGGGAGTGGGTTGAAAGGAAACTCTGTTGTTGAAGGTCTCTATGCAAAGGTTAATAAATCTTTATTGAGGTTGAGATAAGGGGTGTTACAGTTTGAATAAGAATGGCCCCCATAGGCTCCTGTGTTGGAATATTTTGTCCCCAGTTGATGGAAGTGTTTGGAAAGGTTTAATATTTGTGGCCTTGATGAAGGAGATGTGTCACTGGAGATGGGCTTTGAAGATTCAAAAGTCTACACCATTCCAAGTTGCTGCTTTCTGCCTTCTGCTTAGGGATAAAGATGTAAGCTCTCAGCTATGGTTCCAGAAGCCATTATTGCCTGTCTGCTACCATGCTTCCTGCCATAATAGTCATGACTTACCCTCTGAAACTCAAAGTCCCAAATAAAGTGTTTCTTGTATAAGTTGCCTTGGACATGGTGTCTTTCTCACAGCAACGAAAAAGTCACTAAGATGGGGAAATGAGTTGTTTGTTCCATTTGGCCCACCCTCAAGGTGTCTTTGCAACTTTACATTGAATTGGTTTGAGTGGACTTTCCAGCATGCCTTGAAACCAAAGTACTGGATCATATTTAGCTTCCAGGCAGATATGCTCATTCAGTTGCTAAGCAAAAGGAGAAGAAAGATAAAACAAGAAACAAGAGAAGGAATCAATGCCCTTAAACACATCCAGCATTCCAACCTGTGTCCAACAGACAATAAATCACCAAGGACATGGAACAGACATGGTCCTTTCATGTTACCAGTCCTGCACTGTCTGGCAAGGTTCTCTCTCCTATTCTCATTGAAAGTACTGTTGATTCAGTTAAGTCAAATTAATAAAACAGAGTAATAACTTGCTGGGCAGTGGTGGTGCACACCTTTAATCTCAGCACCCGGGAGGCAGAGGCAGATGGATCTCTGTGAATTGGAAGCCAGTCTGTTATGCAAAGTGAGTTACAGGATAGCCAGGACTACACAGAGCAACACTGTATCAAGAAACAAACAAAACAAACACTCCTAAAACAGAGTAATTTCCTTTCCTTTGTGTAACTTTAGATAACTAAATGATGAGGTAGAAAATGCAATTTAAGTAAAATAGACCTGTATTAAATTTGTCTACTATGACCCAAAGTGCCTGTTGGTTGACAGTTTTAAATAACTTAGGAAAATTATTATTCTTTCCTTTCTGCTGTAGAATTGAATCTATGAACCATGTGGATAGTTATTTGATTTTATACTGGCAGGGAAAAATAGTTATTTTTGTGGCAATGTATTTGAATATTTTCTATTTAGGACTCATAATGCTTATTTGATTTCAATTTTAACATGACAGATTAATATGTAATTTACAAGAACCAGTCCCTATTATATTAAAAGTTGTTGCTAACAGATGTCTTTGCTTTCAAGTGCTAGAAATAAATAGATTTCAGTAATGTAGTGCCAAGTAGTTAAAAATTCTCTCTAACTGTTCACTCCAATTGATTGATTTAGTTTTTTCTTGGCTCTCTATGCATGTGTTATTGTTTGTTTTTGTTTTTTCATTTTGTGTTGGAGTCTACCTCCAACCTGGTGAAGAGTTTTTGGGGGAAGAAAAGAGGAATGAGGAAGCATTACATAGAAATATAGGGCAAAGACAGGAAAAGAAAGACAGAGACACAGGATACCTTTGGGAGGGCTCTGGGTTAATATCCAGCCACCTCGAGGTTTATTCCTAAAGGCTTTTTATATAATGACAAAAGGCAAGGCAAAAGACCTCCCCCTTTCAAAATCAAGGCACAACATATATCCAAGTGTAGAACCTTTAAAATACCTGGTAGCCATGCCTGTAGCAGAATCATCCCATTATGCATCCCTCCTGGGTAAAGCAAGCTCAGATTCTCTGACCTTGAGTAAAGTCTTACAAGGGAGCCTCTGTGGGTCCCCACAATTTTGCTAAGAATACATATATTTCTCTGCATAAACACAAAGCCACAAATTTCCTGTACATAAGGGGAAGGTCTGCTTCTGAAGAACAATAAATTTTAACATACAGAGGATTTATTTACTTGTACTTTATTTTTCAATGACTGTGTCTATGTGCAAAAATAAGATCTCACAGATGTATACAACTGGGCCCAGGTTTGCATGGATGGAAGTCAGTAGTTTGGAAAGGACATTGAGAGACAATATCAGTTTTTAAATATGAATATTTCAGTTTTAAAAATCACATAAGTGTCCATATTTTATTCAATCCCTATCTCTCCTTCTTTCCTTCTCTTTTTTCTTTTTTGTTGTTTTCTCTCATCTTCTCACTTTAACTTCTGCCCTCTTTCTTCATCCCTATTTCTTCCCTTTATCCCTCCCTCTTCCTTCTAATACTTAATCCATCTTCAGAGTTCTAAAAGTTGTGTTTAGACATGCCAATACAGTTTATCATATTATCAAGTTGCTCTGGGGTTATTAAATGATGATCAATACTACAAATTTGCAAATAATACGCTTCTCATATTTTGGATTTTACATCATTGTGACAGAGTACCTCAAGTAATTTACAGAGAAAACTGACTTTGGTTTCCACTCACTTTATCATGGTGAGGCAAGGCAGAGAGATTTACTTACCCTAGGGGCACTGGGCAGTAGAGGGAGTGAGAGAAGAAAGGCTAAGGAAGCATATAAACCCTTCAAAGACAAGTACTCTGTGACTTACTTTGTCTAATTAGACACCACCTCCTATTGCCCTGTTTATCTATCATTAGCATGAATGAATTACCCCTGCATAGCTTCACCATCTTGGCCCAACACTTCAGAAAATAACCTTTTTGGCATGGGTACTTTCTATACAAACTATAAAACTATAAAGAATCATGGATTGAAATTTCTTAATCCTTGTATTTTTTGCATATCTTTGGACAAAAATATCACAGCAGGAAATGACTTGTTTATTGGACAGTCTTTAATCAAGCCTCTGAGTCTTCTTCTGGGCCCATTTGTGTACTTTTTTTTTTTTACAATATCTAGCTTTTGGTAAGGGACCCCATTGAGTTAATTTTGCCAAAAATTCTCTTTCTCAGTATCTGACAACCCTTGATATCTAAGCAGATTTTCAACCATCTTAATTTCTCTGTCTGATCATCTTGGCTTTTTCACTTAGACTCTTGGTAGATGGATTCAGAAAGAAATTTCATTAACTTAATGTTTCCTTATCTATTTGCTGACTGACCCAAACTTTTTTCAGGGGACAAATTCTAATATGCTCATTTTTCTTTTACTGAGAGCTCACTCTCTCAAATTGCAAATAACACTGCACTCCTACCCAGTGTTATAATGTTTGCCTTGAAGAACAGCATCTGCACAGCATTTATGTGAAAAGACTCCAGAGAGAGAGAGAGAGAGAGAGAGAGAGAGAGAGAGAGAGAGAGAGAGATTTTCCTTGGACTGTGAAAAATGAACATTCCTCTACCTTAGAAAACCTTGTAATATTTAGCTTTTAGGCCTCACTCCAAAGCGAAACAAACAAACAGACAGACAAACAAAAAAAAACAGTGATTTTTGTTTCTTATTATAAATCAGTAATCTTTGTATGATAAATTGCATAGTAACCAGGACCAATTTTACTGCTTTTATATGGATGGGGTCAAAGATTCACTTGATTTAATAACATGTATCATTCTCTACCAAGTACTGAAGCAACCAACAAGTATAAAGACAGGATAATCAACTTTGTGTTTATTTTTTCAGTTTTTCTTAATTATTTAGAGCTTACATGAAAATACACACTAATTCACCTTTTGTTTCATGATTCTCATAAATTCCACTCCAAGGAAAGATGTTGTGACTCATTTTATTTTATTTCAAGGTACATTCCAAAGTATTACTATTATTCAAATCTGCAACTGAAAATAATTAGGGATGTGGAAGGTAATATTGGCATAAAGCCAGTGTGAATTAAAACACAAAAATAAAAGTAATGTAATTTTACTTCAAATGTAATCATATATTATACTAATTAATTTCAAACATATCTTTCGAGTTTAGAAGACTATATCACTATTTTACACACCAAAGAATTTTGATGGTTTTGGTTACCAAAAGAAAACTGGATGAGACTACACAGGCAGCCAGTAAGACTTCTGGCAAGGTACAGTTAACAAATAATTATAGTTTTCTCTATTAGAAGTTTACTACTTGTTTATTTGAATAGAGAAAGTTTCAAAAATATGTGCTTGGCAATAACTAATATTTAGTTGAATTTGTTAGGGTTTCCATGGAAGCAGAATTTTAATTTCAATACTCAGTTATCTTAGGTACACTTTTTATTGCAACCTCTTTCTCTCTGCCTTTCTCTGTCTCTCTGTCTCTGTCTCTCTCTGTCTCTCTCTCTCTCACACACACACTAGAAATTCAAGTATGTTCAAGAATAAGAGGGGCCTTATATATTGACTATGACAGTTTTAATATTAACTTGATATAGGCTAGAGTCATTTGGGAAGGAATCTCAATTGAGAAAAATATCCCACCAGATTGATCTGTGGGCAAACCTGTGGGGCATTTTCTTGACTGATAATTGAAGGTGGGAGGTGGGACATAGCTCACTGTAGGTACTGTCAACACTGGGTTTGTGACCTTGGGTACTGTACAAAAACAAAATCTTTCTTTTCTATCCTCCAGAGTTAAGAGATTTTTTTCTTCTGTTTTGTGTCCCCTTCTCCTAGACCCCCACCAGCTCTTTTTCCTTTCTCATCTACGTATGTATGTATGTATGTATGTATACATGTATATGTATGTGAATCAGTAAGGATAATAATTTAGTGAAAAACCCATTAGAAGGACTTAATAGACATGAGCAGGCTAACGAATCAGCCAATTTGAAGATAAATCAATGAAATCATGCAATCTAAGAAAGATGAAAAGGGAATGAAGACAAATAAACGGACTGAAGAGTATCATAGAGTGTGACAAAATATATATACTGCAAGTTTCTAAAGAAACAGAGAGAAAAACAGTAGAACAGACGGAGGGGGGAGAGAGAGAGAGAGAGAGAGAGAGAGAGAGAGAGAGAGAGAGAGAGAGAGAGAGAATTTGGAAAACAATAGTTGAAAAATGGCTGAAAGCTTGCACAATTTGATGAATAGCATCAATATACATAAACAAGAAGCTTCCTGGTCTCCAAGTGAGGAAAATGCAAAGGCAATCAAAATCCACAAAACCAGAAGTAGCCAACAACAGGGGGAGAAAGATGGCTCCTAAGAGTGCTTGTTGCTCTTACAGAGAACTAGGATTCTGTGGCGATATTTTATTTGTGTACCTCAATAAAGCTTATCTGGAGATTAGTTGAAATAGCCAGCCACCATATTAAAGAAAGAAATCAGGCAGTGGTAGCATATACCTTTAATCCTAGCATTTGAGAGGCAGAGATTCATCTGGATCTCTGTGAGTTCAGAGCCACACTGGGAACAGAACCAGGCTTGGTTGCACAGGCCTTTAATCCCAGTGGTAGTTAACCATAGAGGTCTGGAGGTCTGTACAGACAGATAGGAAGTGATAAAGCTGGGCAGAAAGAGGAAAGTGATGTAGCTGGGCTGAGAGAGGAATTGAGATGGCAGGGCACAGAAAGAATATAGGCACGAGTATACAGGAAGCAGCTCACTCTGGTGGCTGAGGAGTTGGTAAGGTGAGGTTGGCTGTGACTTGTCATATTCCTCTGATCTTTCAGCTTTCACCCCAATATCTGGCTCCATTTTTTTAATTAATAAGACTGTTTAGCAATTTGTCTTATAGGATTCAGTTCCCAGCACCTGCATAGCAGCTCAAAATAGTCTATAATTCTACTTCCAGGAGACCCAATGCAGGCAAAATACCTATGCTCACAAAATGCAAATAAAGAGAAGCAAACACCAAGCTCCTCCTAATATCTATAATGGACTTAAAAGTGAAGGAGAATACCTCAATTTCATCTTGAAAATTATAATAAAGTTGGAAAATTCACTTCCATTTAAAAACTCACTACAAGTATGACACGGGACTGATTTTATAGCTGAATAAATATTGTAGAATCTAGAATCTTGAAATTAATTTGCCTTTGTGTAAATAAATACATTCTATTATGTGGAACTGAAAGTTTACAAATAATTTAGGTGAAGTTGTGTCAAGACAATCCAATGGAAAATAAAATCTTTCCAACACATGTGCTGGTACAAGTATGTAGATTTCCATATGAAAACAATAGGCAAGCTTTACACATTATATAAGCATACATAAAATTAACATGCCAAAGGTCTAATTTTAAGAACTGAAAGTATGAAATTCTTTATAAAATTATGAAGATAGTTTATTATATTGCATTGCAAAATGATTCCCTGCATGTGGTCCCTAAAACAAAGGCAATGCAAGGCAACATTAGGTAAAAGAAGCTTCTTCCAAAATTAAAAAAAGAATTGAATTCATGTAGTACAGCATTAAGAAATTGAAAAAAAATCTATGATATGGAAGACAGTATTTCCATCAGTATATATGATAAGAACTTTTGGAAAGTAAAGGATTCTTATAATTGAATTAAAAAGACTACACAATTAAAATATAACAAAGAACTTCATAGGCACTACTCCAAAGAAAATATATAAATAGAAAGAAACACATGAAAAGATACTGGGCAAAACTAATATTAGGGATATGTAAATCATCAATATAATTAGATACAACTTCACACATACAGTTATGAGTCTCCTGACAGGACTATATTTTAAGAAATATATTGATGTTGTAATTTGAGCATGGTAGATTATATTTATAAAAAGTTGACTACTCTATTACTAGGCAATATAATCTTAGGAGACCACCATCATATTAAAAGGCAGTTTGATAATATGTTTATTTAGTAGGATAATAGTAAGTTCACCCATGGAGCCCATGACCTTCTCAACTCTGAGTTCCTGGTCACATTAACAGTGTAGACACATGTTTTCTCCCATGAAACTTGTCTTATATCAATCAGAAAGAGGATGTTTTCCCTTGAAACATGTGTTCCATTATTGCATTCAATTGGCTTATATCACCACTATTGCAGTGTACAGAGTTCACAGTCATGTGTAACTGTTGATGATTTTTCATTTTCTGTTGCAGCCTATATAATAGTTGCCAGTACTCTGAAAAGACAGCTGGTGGGGAGGGAGCTTCCTGGTTAGTACCAACTTGATTTCTCCAAGTTCTATGACTAACATATATGATGTCTTCAGCAATATGGTCTTATCATCAAGTTCAGGTGGGCAAGCAAGAGCGATAGAAATGCTCTGTATGTTGTTCAGTCTGTGAGACATCACTGACCAACAAATCTCTAGGAATTATACCACACCTGGGACCCCTGGATTTTTCTTTGGCATCCTATGACTTTGGAGTTGAGCATAATTCAGTTTATGGATTAATTCAAATTAAGTTAATTAATATGAATATCTGGACACAGTAGTGTCTCTCTGCAATCCTAGGATTCATATTGCAAGATGGGTAACAGAGACAAAAGAATCCCTGGAAACTCACTCATCATCTAGTCTCTCATAGGAGCAGCTAACAACAAACATCCTTAGTGTAATTAATCCTTCTCTTCCCCCCTTATCTACTCTCCCATCTTTCACTTTACTTAAACCTCATTCCTTTTATCCCTCCTCTTCCCTTCTTTATCATAGTCTACATTTTCCCCTCCCTTAAAATTTTTCTTCTCTCTCCCATCAAATGGCACTTTTATAGGTTTTAAGATTCTACAGTACATAATTTTTTCAATGTTATAAACATATTCTGTGATTAGGATGTTGATTGTAGCATAAACTTGAGAATAAACTAGAAACAAGGTGTACATTTTTATGGTGTATGAATTATGTCTCAGTAAAAATAATGGGATATAATGGTGATAGTTGGTTCAGTGCACACCTTAAAAATACCAGAATTATACAAGAAGAAGTCAACAACAGGGAATAGAGAGATGGTTCAATGGTTTGGTTTTCAATAGAAAGTATATAAAAGACCAGGGTTACAGGACGAGGAATGATTCAGAGCTTTAAGAGACAAGAGAAGGTAACTTTTCCAAACTGAAATGATCCTCTAACACCTTGATTTTGGGATATTGTGGCCTATACAACTATAAGAGACTAAATGTTGGGTTTCAAATTAATTTAATGATGTATACTCATTGTAATAATCACAAGGCTGACAAAGAAATGTTCATTTAAGTATTACTAGTATTTTAACCATATTCACCCCATCATGCTCATTAATTTTTCCATCTTTATAGTTTGTATTGATAGATGACAAACATAAGGAAAATGTGATACTGCCTTCTGGGTTTGACTTACATCATTATTTTAAGTTGCATCCATTTTCTTGTTAACAATAATTTCATTATTTTGTCAAAGAATAAATCTCCATTGTCTATGTGCATTATATCATCTTTATACATCCATCTACTGATGGACTTTTAGACTTATTTCATAACTTGACTAGTATAAATATTATCAAAATAAACATAGATATGCAAATATCTCACAGATATTATTTACTAGAATTCTCTAGACCTTATGAAATTTGTATCTGTGTCATGTGATAGTTCTATTTTTAGTTTTTTGGGGAACTGTCATACTGATTTATTTAGTATTTAGACTAAATTGTATTTCTACCTATGTCTGACAGAGGACTAGCATCCAGAGTGTATAAATAACTCAAAATATTAAATATCAGTGCTAAAAATCCAGTTAATAAATGGGCTAGTGAAAGGAACAGGCAGTCGTCAAAATATAATGCATAGCCAATATATGTGCTAAGGCACTCAAAATCCAATTTTATTTCCATTTTCATGGCAGCCCAGAAAAACAAAAACACTATATATGTGATCATATCATTGAACCAAACACCAAGTCATAAACACAAGTTAAAACTTTAATGTTTCTTTGATAGTCCTCAAGTGGAATGAATGGACCATAGAAGAACCATCCTTAATGAATTTACTTCCTATGTCTGTTCAGACTTAAGCGGAGCTGCCCCTACATTTGCAAAGGAAGGCAATACTTCATCTATGGCATCTCTACTCAGAATGGACCTACTTGTAAGTATCATTTTATCTTTTTCAACACCAAACTGAAATTGACCTGAATCACCCTTCCCTTTGTAGGAAGAACACATGAACCACTCCAAATGTGGGAAGCTCTGCTTTGTATGTATACATGAACTTCCTCTCTTGTAAGATAGTGAGAACTGTCCCTATTACTACAGCTACCCCTTTTCATGTTAGGGTGTATGTTAAGAATTCTGCATTTTGCATTTAAGCCAAAGAATAAAGCCACATGGACTTGAACATTCTCTCCCAAGGTAGCCATCAAGACTTTTATATATGAGACCTAGAAGAAACTCACAGGAGCAAGACAGAAACAGAAAGAAATGTACTCTGTGAGATCTTGCTAAAGTCTTTGAAAGCAAGGTTTCTTAAAGAACAAATAAATAAATACCTTCAAAAAACCAATAGAAAATTGTTTTGTTATACTCCTAATTAGAGGCAATATTAGAGTTCCTCATAGGTAGCCTCATGATAAAAAAATTCTTTAAAAAGCAGTACAAAAAAATTAGCCTCTACCAGAAAAAGGACCACAGCTGCCCCAGTGAAGGCCACAGAGGCTGAAGAAGTTGTTCTGTACCTTGCTCGGCATCTGTTCTTCTGCTTTCATGCCAGAGTACACAGCTGCCTTGGTACTCTGCCCACTGCAGAAGAGGTCCTGGCAGCTGGGTGCACAGGGTGTCTTATCCCTTCTTGCATACATAAAATCTCATGGAAAGAGATTCTGTATACTTTGTAGATTGAAAGACTATAGATTTACCATTAATATCAATGATGAAAGCAGTTTTTGGCTAGTTGATAAAGAACAACAAAACTCAGCAATGTGGATTAAAGGGCAATAAACTGTGGTATACGGAGAGGTGTGGATTGACAGAACACATTCACCATGCCCATGTTGCCATGGAAATTATACACAAATGGAAGAAAAAATAAACTAAATATTAGAACTGGGAGGAATAGCCTGACATGATTTAATTCTGGTAACAATATCACAGGGGTATTAAGACAAGACTCTCTAATGTATGAAGATGTGAAACAGAAGAGTTAAGTTAGATGACAAAGTTAGTAAGAAAAATCCATCATTAAAATGGATTGGCATTTTCCCCAGTCTCCTGATGATATTTCTTGGCACAGTGTTTTGTCTCAAGGTCTGAAAACTCACTTGGAGTCCTAATGACTAAGCAAATTTCACTGGGTTGGTTAAAAGGATGATTTCTAATGTTGTTTTATAGCTGGGTTTTTGCTGAAGCATGGCTCCTAGGGTTTAATCTCTTATCCTAATTAGAATCATACACTCCATAATTTTCTGGTATCCAAACAAATTCAGTGGGCAGACATGAACAAAATTTGGCCAGAAACACTAGTAATCATATTTTTTCTCCCAAGCTTTAATGAAAGAATGATGACTCTATCATTTACTGATGGACAAGAGGCCTGATATCAACCTTGTCATGAATTTGATTTATTTAAAAAAGGAAGACTAGCAGGCATGTGAACACAATTATCTGACTGTGGCATGAACCTTAATCAGCTTTTTGGAGCCTGGATCTCTGAACAAGGGAGAAAATAGAGTAATATCAAAGAGAATTGGGGCATTAAACTGAGGCTGAACCGTGTACTATGATGTAGGTTGTGCTTCTTACCTATGATTAATTTGTCCTTTTTTGAGGGCTAAAATATCTCTTAATCTGTATTGAGGGGAAAAAATCAGTTTTATTTAATAATAACATTAATACTAATGATGATTACTGTTCACAACTGAGACATTGTATCCCAACAGCTGCCAATGGTGAGTAAGGTATGAATTCATCTAATTTTCAGGACACAAATTCTACAAGTATATAACAGCCATAACCATTCCATGTCAATAAAGGATACAGGCTAAAAAATCAAGAAAATTAAGCCCCTAAATCCATTCTCTTAAACTCCATGCTCCACCATCTGAACATTCACCAAGCAAATGGTAATGACATTTATTTGGAAAAGTACAGCATGAACTTTTGTTTACATGAAACAAATGTAACATTAACAAATGAATTACTCTCTTATTAGTACCAAAATGTTACCACTCTCTACTACAAATCTTAAAAAGCTGAATACAAGGAACAAAAAAAAAATATTATTCAATATCAGTCAGATGCCAGACAGTATTCTGTTCCTCTCAATGCAATTTACTGGATGCTTCAGTGAGTGTAACTTCCTTCTCAAATGTGTAAGAGTGTATTTCTAATTATACAGATACTGTCATGTCTCTAAATTTGTTTAAGGTTCAACCAAATATATTAGATTGAGGCTTTATAATCTCAATATTGTTCTTTGATATATATTATCTTTATGATTTAATATTAGTTAATTTAAATTAAAATACAATAACTATATTTATGATAGAAATTACAAAATATAGGATTATTATCTTATTGTATATATTTTTGGGCCAATCTCAGAAGTAAATGAGTTGTCTTTTAGCTTTGTTAGCTTCCAAATTTGAGAATATCTAGTTATTGTTTCTTGTCATGGAGACAGAGACAGAGAGAGAGAGAGAGAGAGAGAGAGAGAGAGAGAGAGAGAGAGAGGGGAGAGACTAGTTTTGTAAACTTAGAGATACTGATTAGGTTTGATTTTAATAGCTATAATTCATAACTGGAAGCATTCATCTTCACAACTACATAATATCTACAGGCCATCATCAAAACTTTTACTAATTTGGAATAAGTCCTGGTCCCACTGCTCCCCAAACAAATCTAGCCACATAACTGTCATAAACATTCAGAGAGACTGGTTCAGTCCCATGCATGTTCCCCAGTTGACAGGCCAGAGTCCATGAGCTCTCACTATCTCATGTCAGCTGTCTCTGTGGTTTTTCCATCATGATCACTTTTTTTCATCATCCTCACTTGCTCCTGTGATCCCTCCTCCCTCTCTTCAACTGAAGTCTAGGAGTTTGGAACACATTCCCTAGGGTGGGATGCCTTGCTCAGCCTGGACACAGAGGAGAGGGGCTTGGTCCTGACTCAACTTAGTATACCAGACTTTGCTGACTCCACAAGGGAGGCCTTACCCTCTCTGAGGAGTGGATGGAAGGTATGACTGGAGGATGTGTGTGTGTGTGGGGGGGGGGGTGGAAGACGGGCAGGGAGGGGGAACTGGGATTAGTATGTAAAATGAAAAAAAAAAACTTAAAAAAATAAATAAACTTACTGATCAATTTTAAATGCAGGTTGTTTAAAACCATTTTAAAATTTCTTTCCAAACCTTTAAGAGGAGCTAAGACTGCTTTACAGTCAGAGAGTGCTTGGCTTGATAAGGAAATTCCGGCCCTAGAACCACCAAAAAGTGATCCATTAGAAGGTAAAACAGAACTACAATAAGATACTACACATGTCACAGTCTGGTAGCTAAGAGAATGAGATTTGATACAAATCTGTATTAAACTCAGGATGAAGTCTTGCTTGCTTTGAATTCCTCCTCACCTAGGTATGCTCCAAGGTGCACTATAGTAACAAGGGTATAAAAAATAAGGAAGATCAGGAGTCAGATTACAACACCAAGCACAGTAATGTGAAATACATAAATTCCCAAGGTACACTCATTTCTGCATTCACTTCCTATTTTCATAAAATTTTAATTCAGTGTTGCTTATTCTCTAACTTAGAAGTGATACAGTTGCATTATGGATAGACCTGTGGAAGTTTCTCAAAACTTCCTTCCTATAAAATTTTGACATCCTTTGTTCCATCCCAATATCCTGCACAATGACAAAAAAGTTACTGAATAATGACACTCAAATGTCTTTCAATCATTACTACTAGGATTGCATTATTCCCATTTGCTGTAAATATTGTATAATAAATAAATGGCCCAATCTACTCCAGTGTATAACTTTGGGGAACATAGGAATATATATATATATCTTCTTAGAATAACTGAACGCATCAAAAATACTTGCATGTACAATGCTTTCTTTCATTCTGGCTTCCTGATATGCATTCTTTGCAATAATACTAAGAAGAGACACATACCGGTCATCTAATTGTAATAATTATATACACACAAGATATAAAGACATAAAAGCATCTGTCCCTGTGGCAAGAAACTTTATGCCAAAATTTAGTTTCTCTTTCAGCTGTTCATTAAAACTAGATTTCACAAATTTCAGGGAAAGTGAATTGTTTTCAGCTTGAGTATATAAAGGGCCACATATTAGTTCTCTGCTTCTGTGAAGATGAGACTCTTAAAGATTATTCAAAGGATTGGGGCAGTCACCCAGTTAAAGAATTGTTCCTCAGCATATGGATGGATATAAAAATTGGTGATTATGATGATGGTAATGGTAGTGATAATGATGATTATAGGTGAATAGATAGATAAATAGTAGATAGATAGATAGATAGATAGATAGAGGTAGAAAGATAGATAGATAGATAGATGATAGATAGATAGATAGATAGACAGATAATAGAACTAGAACTATGTGCTGCTCTTCAATATAAGAAACTAGAACTTTTCATTAACAATCCAGACCCTAAAATACTTGATGTTCAATCAGTAATTAAACTTTTACTGTTTCTTTAGACAGGGACCTTCTACTACAAAACGATAAAAATATACAAAAATGAAAAACAAAGCTGTATAGTCCATATTAAGGCTTTCAAATGTAAATAAGCTTAAAATTTGAGCCCTTTCACTCAGTTTAACATTCTCAAATGAAAAGTGGATGTATCTGAATTCAAAGCAGAGATGTTAAACACATCATATTGTGACTGTGAACTTTATTCTCTGAAAAACTGACTTTTAGAAATAAGTCAGGCCATGCCAAACATCTAAATACCATGTTCTTTTTTTAATTTTTTTAATTCACCAGAGTGGGCATCTTATAAGAAAGAAATTGGGTTTACTAAAAGGAAATTTTGATGAAGTGTTACTGAAGTATAATATTGTATGAAATCCCATGTTACAACAGAAGAAGCTCAGTACAACTGCTGAGTCCTTACCACACAGAGATAATGCTGTATTAGATGTCCTGCCCTTAACAGTGGGGCAGCGGCTATTTTGGTGGTTTCCTTTTTGTTTTTGCAATATGTAATTAATATTACTCAACTTTTAGGTCCAGGTCCTTGGCCAGCAACTTCCTGAGATTCAGATTTACTACAAAAGGTTCTTTGTTGTTCTGTAGCTTCTGAACAATGATAGAATTTAAAATTAATAGCAAGCATGTAGTCATCTTAAGGAAATTAATCCTTCCTTTCTCCCTCCTTCATCCTTCCTTCCTTTATTCCATTCTTTCTTCTTTCCTTTCTTTTTCTGTCTCTCTTGCTTTCTCCCCCTCTCTTTATTTCAATGGCTATGCATATGTGCACTGAGGATTGAAACTAGATTTTCTACATGCAAGGTAAGAACTTAACTACTAAATACATCCCCAGTTAAAACTTTCATATCTTCTCCTTTTAT
The DNA here is from genome assembly GCF_949786415.1 of Peromyscus eremicus. NCBI lineage: Eukaryota > Metazoa > Chordata > Mammalia > Rodentia > Cricetidae > Peromyscus > Peromyscus eremicus. The sequence continues at coordinate 11,912,175 of NC_081428.1, forward strand.
CTTACCTTATTTGTAAAAACTTACATCAAAGACATATCCCTACCACCTCACAGTTTGTGTGACTGTGATCATAAGATTTTCAGACGTTCTTAGCATGGTTTCATTGATCCTTCACAGATTGTGTTATTGGAAAGACGAAACTGATGAATGATTAAAAGGACTATGAGTTAAAACACTCACTTTCTTGTTGTGAAGCTTTGGTATTCATCTTAATACTTAGACTTTACTCTGTTTTTCATAAAAACTGGCTTCATTGGGGAATATTTTTGAAATTGCTAACCCTTTTAAAATTTTACTTAAAATCTTTTTGCAGATTATAATGGAATAGGCTTAAGTAATGGAGGGAATCATACTATGTAGACCAGATGTTTGGTTTTAAAATATTGCTGTGAGGAAGTCTCCTGGTTGTATTCATTTGTTTGGTGAAAATGTAGATTTACATGTCAGTTCTGGGTACAGACATTCTGACATGTTGATGGAGGACAAAAGATGCCAGAATCTACTTTTCTAAAAGAAATCTAAAGTGGGTCTTCAACTAAGTTAGATGTAAATGCTGGTGTTTTCCTTACTTTGGGATGCCATTTGAGGAATTTTACCATCTCATGAACCAATTGTATGCTTACTTGACACATTGAGGGAAATCTAAAAATGAAATGTGTTTGGTTTTTATTCAGGCAAACTTCTCTTTGTTTGTCTTCTTCCATCCTCTTTTGTCTAGCTTTATTAATCTCTGCTTCTTCACAGAACAGTTTGAAAGTTCCAGCCATTATCATTAATGCATGAAATATGTACCTTGCAGGACATTTTATAAATACATTCTTCTGATAGCCCTGGGTGAACTAATGAGGCTAGTGCCCCTTTTTATGCAGCTTATTTTAAAACACTCATGGTGCTCAGTTTATAGTTTGTGGAAGAATTACTTATTTTAGATTTTTATCTCCTATTCCTTAGATATTACAATATTGTGTCATCATAAATTCACATACTGCAGTTCAGAACCCACTTAATCTGATGGTATTAGGACCTTAAATGGATTAGTGTTCAACTCCTAGTGAGATAAGGGATCCTATGAAGTCTGATCTTTCTTGTGCCAGGTGAGTTTATAAGATGAAAGCGTATATATCAGAAGGGATTCTCCTGGAAACTGGGGAAGCTAGAATGCTGATCTCTGGAAGTGAGCCTCCACAAGTGTGAAAAATGTGTTTCTTTTTAAATACATTTCTGTTATTTGTGAACCACAAAGACTATCACACTTTTTTATGGCAATCTAAGAAGAGACAACTTTTCTAGAAACAACAACAACAACAACAAAAAGAGACATGGATGGACATATACACAAAGGTCCAAGTCTTCAGCATGGGTTTTGAAATAATTTTTACTTTAAAACTATGAATATTTATAAGAATGGTATGGAACCAAAAATAATAATCTTAAAAATAAGGTAAAAGAAACTACTGGATAAGTGTTCATTTACTTTGCCAAAACTTAAGACTATGCTTTTAATTTTAAACAAATTAAAAACCCCAGATTTCAAAATCATTAGTTATCACAGAAAAATGATGTGTGGTTTTATGCCACACATTTAAAAATTACATCCAACTACTGAGGGATCTGGATGCAGAGATCATGACTAGGCCCCAGGTGGATCTCTGGGAGTCCAATTAGCGAGAATGAGGAGGGTTTATATGAGAGAGAATTGTTGAGACCAAGGTCGGATAAAGCACAGAGACAAATAGTCAAACAAACGGAAACACATGAAATATGAACCAATGGCTGAGGGGTCACCAACTGGATCAGGCCCTCTGAGTGGGTGAGACAGTTGATTGGCCTGATCTGTTTGGGAGGCATCCAGGCACTGGCACTGGGTCCTGTGCTCATTGCATGAGTCGGCTGTTTGAAACCTGGGGCCTATGCAGGGTCCCTTGGCTCGGCCTGGGAGGAGGGGACTGGACCTACCTGGACTGAGTCCACCAGGTTGATCTCAGTCTGTGGGGAAGGCTTTGCCCTGGAGGAGATTGGAATGGGAGGCGGGCTGGGGGGAAGGTGAGGGGGGCGGGAGGGGGGAGAACAAGGGAATCTGTGCCTGTATGTAGAACTTAATTGTATTGCAAAATAAAAATTTAAAAAAAAATAAAATAAAAAAAAATAAAAATTACATACTCAATGATTTATTTCCATGAAGTTAGGACAGGAGAAGGAGTTGGACTGGAAGATACAATTATAGGAATAGAAACATCGCCAAATGACTTTTAAATTTATATTTGTACAGAACTTTTATATTACATTGTCACATATTCAAAGAACAAGGGCACAGAACATAGAGAATGAGTCATGTGAAGTAGGAATTATGTTGTCCATTTAAGAACATGTTAGTTCTTTTTCATCTGTTATATCTCACTGAGAAAAAAAAAGAAAAATAGAGATGATAAACATCTTCACAGTCAAAAAGCACAATGTCAAACCATAAACCATGCAGCAAATGCCCAAGTCCTACAGCATCTGAACTGAAATATGGAAGCCAATGTGTTCTTCTCTACACAGACGATGTTCAGAAAGTTAGCATGGCTCTTATCTTGGGAAATGTACATTGAAATTTTTTTCTCTTAAAACTATAGGCACTTATGGAATAACATATTCATAGATAAGTAGGAAATGGTTACTCAGTGTTGTCTAACTGTAAAATGCAAGGGGTTTTTAAATACCTCCATTCAAAGATTAATCAAGCTGTTGTTTCTTGTTCCATCTCCCATGCTCTGGTCTTCAAGCAGCAAGAAACCCACCAGAGTTGAGGAGGAAAAAGAGGAAGATGACAGAGGCTATGGCTCCAGAAACCAAATCCTGAGTCACATCACCTCTACATACATAAGTCATAACAGGAGTTCACACACACATGACAAATAAGGAAATAGAGAGCTCAGTGCAGCAGTGTTCCCTAAAGCCAAAGAAAAATATTCACACAAAAAGCATACCATATCACTGCTCCTTGAGCATCCTTTAATTGACATATACATCTACTATATTCCTAAAAAGAATGCTAAGAACAAATAAGTATAGAATCCGTTCATGTATCCCAGACTCTAAATGTAAGGAAATAAAGACAAATAATCAAACTTCAGTTACTATAGCCAATCAGAAGTAGAAAGACTAAGGGACTAGAGATGTTACTTATTTGTTGAGCATTAGTTTAGCATGGGCAAGGCCATAGAATTGGTCACCAGCACTGACCCAAAGTGGAATTTCTAAAGTAATCAGAGAATACACAGTAGAAAATAAAACATGCCAATGGATTGCATGATAAGAAATAAAATGAATTATTTAAAGGAACTGTAAAAAATAAAATCATAGAAAATATAGCACTCGAAAAAAAGCACATCTAGGAAGACAGGGGTCAGATGGAAGTAAGGACCCACAAAGGAACCAAATGATAAAAAATAAGAACCCTTAGTGAGGTGTGGGTAAATATTGGGACTTGATCAGAAATATTTAACAATCACCTAGCTAGTATTTTGAAGAACATAACTAAACATTTATAAATGGAAGAATAGGCTAAGACTTCTTTAATTATGAGAAGTAATTAGATCACACATACAGCTTAAGGTCTCATGTAAAGCCCCAAGTAAAATTTGAAGCAGTTGCTTAACTCTTCAGAATTTATATCAGCATTATAATAATGGACAAATCTTGCTGGATAGGTTGGAGTTATAGTTTGTGTGATCAAAGGTACTCTTCAAGATCTTAGGTACTCTTCAAGAAAAGATTTATGGCCGGGCAGTGGTGGTGCACGCCTTTAATCCCAGCACTCGGGAGGCAGAGCCAGGCGGATCTCTGTGAGTTTGAGGCCAGCCTGAGCTACCAAGTGAGTTCCAGGAGAGGCGCAAAGCTACACAGAGAAACCCTGTCTCAAAAAACCAAAAAAAAAAAAAAAAAAAAAAAAAGATTTATGATCATCACCTTTCCTTGTGCAATTTTAATCTTTCATTATAAAGAATTTCCTCACTTGAAGTGACAAATTCAACCACATGACGTTCCTTTTGCTACATATACAACCCCTAGGATGGTGATTGTGTTAACATTCCTACAGTCAACACTTTCTTATAAAACTCCCCTAAGTTTTAATGTCATTATAAACAGAAAGTTTCTTTTCACAATGCTGAAGGGGGATATTCATGAAAGAAAATTGCAACAGATATGTGCACATATATAATAATGAGCTTCAAAAAGAATTGAAAAACAATTTTAAAATACAGTTTTCACAGTTTTTCATGAGTTTTTTCATAGCCTGCACTCAGTAATTGATAAAAATACTAAGGAAAATTCATTCCATGTAAAGTCCCTTAAAATATGGCCAAAATGATCTAGCTGAAATTTATAAAATAAACTAGTTGTATTCTACCTCATCTAGTAAAAGGGACATGAATTTCTGGAGTTTCTACATTTTATGATGATGCAAATAAATCAGGAAAGGCAGGCTGTAAGTCAGGAAACATAAGTAAAGTAGATTACCACCCTTATGATTAAGTTTAAAAAATCAGAATTATATGGTATTACTAGATTTTTCAGAATATCTTAATATAGTTACTGACTTTCAATATGCAGAAAGAGTCGTTTTACATATTGAAACTGCTGAACTTATTCAAAGTGATTCAGAATTTTTTATTTATTCAATTACAACAAGTAATCAAAAGTAGAAATCATCTATTGTATATAATACATAGCAGATCTCATATGTGTCTACCATGCCCTCTCTCACAAGGTAATGATGACATTTATCAGCTATTAATAGGAAATGTTCTAGAAGCCTCATAATTTTGTAAGAAACACCATGTTAATAGCAAAGGTTTGAAGAAAGATATTTTTATCACATGGTGGCAAGCAAAACCATCTATAAGAAGTGTTCTACTTGTTCTTTGGATAATCAAACTCCGTAACCTAGAGGAAGTAATGCAAAGGGTACTCAAAGAAATGAAATTTAGTAAATAGATGTGTTTAATTTTGCAGAGTTTAGAAAATTAAAACATATGCACCATTCTATACGTATATATTTATAATTTCAATGAATAACTTCTTTACATTCTCAAAAGGCTGATTCTGTAATTACACATTTGTTAGAAGTCATGGCCATTATGGGGATATCTGTACAAATTAAGACTGACGGTGCTCCAGCATACGTCTGTAGTAAAATGAAACAGGTTTTTTTTTTTGCATATTACAACATAAAGCATATTACAGGTATACCACACAAGCCTACAGGGCAAGCAGTAACAGAGAGATCTAATTGAACTCTAAAAGATATGCTTAATAAACAGAAAGGGTGAATAAAGACCCCCTGAGATAAATTACACAGTGTTTTATCAGCTTTCAATTTTTAAAATGCTAATGAAAATGGAACATTGGATGTGGAGAGACACTGAACAGTAGAAAAAACTTATGAATAGAATCAGCCTGTATATTTTAAAGACATGTTGAACTCAGAATGGAAAACAGAATGTGTCACATTGGAGAAGATTTGCTCTTGTTTCCAAAGGAGAAGAAAAGGTATGGATACCATCAAGATTAATAAAGACTAGATTAAAACATGAGAGGCCTCTTGATTAGGAGAGGTGATAGTACATTAAACAGCTTGGTCATTCAATCCAAACTAACTTATAAGACTAACAAATGCCTTTCATTTGATAAGGCCTAAAAAATATAATATTTTTTAATGATGATTTACCAAGGGTATAATTGCCTTTCTGGCATGAAAGGAAAAAATGAGGTTTCATACACCATGTGTCTTAATTATATATTGTAGCAGGAATCTTAAAAGTTCTTATTAATAAAATCAAACCTGAGGCCAGTTATTGGGGTGAACACTGGAAGATCAGAGAGACAGAACAAGCCACAGCTAACCTCACCTGGACAGCTTCTCAGCTGAGCTTGTTTCCTCAGACTGGAAGTCTCTGTGTCCTCATATCTGAATGGCTCTCAGCTGAACTGTGCTACTCAAAAGCTAAAAGCTTAACCAGCCAAATGCTTAACCAGGCCAAATGCTTCTAGTTTCTGGTCTTCACACCTTATATATCTTTCCTTTCTACCATCACTCCCTGGGATTAAAGACGTGTGTCACCATGCCTGGCTGTTTCCAATGTGGCCTTGAACTTATAGAGATCCAGAGGGATTTCTACCTCTGAAATGCTAGGATTAAAGGTGTGAGTGCCACCATTTTCTAGCCTTTGTATCTAGTGGCTGTTCTGTCTCTGACCCCAGATAAGTTTATTAGGGTACACAATATTTTGGGGAACACAATACCACCACAATATATTAGATTGTTAGACTGTAGATTGGTATATGGTTCATACTATCTTGGACATAAACTTTTGAGTTTTCTTCTCAAATAAGAAGGATATTTTTGTTGTTTGGTATTAAAAATTCTATTAAGAGATTCAAAAGGTTTTAAATAAATTCAAGGCGTTGTTACAATTCAAGCCTGTTTTCTAAATATCTAAGAGTTAGAATGATCTGAAGCTGAGATAAAAAAATGAGCAGAAAAATGATAGCCCGTATATTTAATCACAGTAAAGAAGGATCTCTATAAGTCAGTTGTTTTTTTTAAATTACAGAGTTATAGTAAACAAGGTGGTGGTGGCACATTCTTTTCATCACACCACCCTGAGACAAAATCCAGATACAGATTCTAATTGCTATGTTTGCATTTTAAAAATAACAACATATATTTACAGATTATTATAAAAATCCTTAAGATCAGACCAAAAGCATCTCCCTTACACATAGATATCTCTTTAACCTGTTGGAGGGAAAGATGAATAAATAAATTCCTTAAAGAAAGCCAAGAAAAAGCCATTAAACAGGTGAAAGAAACAGTTCAAGACCTGAAAACTGAAATAGAAACAATAAAGAAGACACAAACCAAGGGGATACTGGAAATGGAGACTCTGAGTAAATGAACAGGAAACACAGATGCAAGCATAACCAACAGAATACAAGAGATGGAAGAGAGAATCTCTGGTGTGAAGAATACAATAGAGGTAATAGACTCATCAGTCAAAGAAAATACTAAATCCAACAAAGTCATAACACAAAATGTCCAGGAAGTCCATGATGCCAAGAAAAGGCCAAACCTAAGAATAATAGGAATGGAAGAAGGAGCAGAATACCAACTGAAAGGCACAGAAAATATACTCAAAAAATTATAGAAGAAGAATTTCCCAACTTAAAGAAGAAAATACCTATGAAGATACAAGAAGCTTGCAGAACACCAAATAGACTTGATTCCCCCCTGCAAAAAGTCTTCTCACTACATAATAATTAAACCACTAAATGTACAGAATGAAGAAGGAATATGAAGAGCAGCAAAGGAAAAAGTCCAAGTGACTTATAAAGGCAGGCCTATCAGAAAAACACCCTACTTCTCAATGGAGGCTCTGAAAGCCAGAAGGTCCTGGGCAGACATTGTGCAGACACTAAGAGACCATGTATTCTAGCCTAGACTACTATACCCAGGAAAACTTTCAAACATCATAGAGTACACAAGATATTCCAAGAAAAAAAAAAACAGATTTAAACAATACCTATCCACAAATCCATCTTGACAGAAAGCAATAGAAGGAAAACTCCAACCTAAGGAAGTTGGATGCCCTCACGAAAACACAGGCAATAGATAATCCCATAGCAGCAAATCCCAAAGAAGGGAAATACACACACACTACCATAAAAAAATCAGGAATGAACAATCACTAGTTATTAATATCCCTTAATATTAATGGACACAGTCCACCTATTAAAAGACACATGCTAACAATGGATACAAAAGCAGGATCCATCCTTCTGCTGCATACCAGAAATACACCTTATCTTCAAAGACAAACACTACCCCAGAGCAAAAGGTTGGGAAAAGACTTTCCCATCAAATGGACTTAAGAAGCAAGTTGTTCTAGATATTCTAATATTTAACAAAAAAGACTTCAAACTAAAATCAATCAAAAGAGATCTGTAAATACATTACATATTCATCACAAGAAAAATCCATCAAGATGAAGTCTCAATTCTGAACATTTATGCCCCAAATACAAAGGCACTCACATATGTAAAATAAACAATACTAAAGCTTAAATTGCACATCAAATCCCACACATTAATAGTGGGAGATTTCAACACCCACTCTCACTAATGGCTAGACAGAAACTTAACAGACAAATAAGGGATCTAACAGATGTTATGACTCAAATGGACTTGAGTATCTGTAGAACGTTCCACCCTGACACAAAAGAATATATCTTCATCTCAGGACACCTTGGAACCTTCTCTAAAATTGTCCACATACTTGGTTAAAAAGCAAATCTCAACAGTTATAAAAATTTGAAATAACCTCCTGTATTTTATTGGACCACCATGGCTTAAAGTTAGATTTCAACAGCAAAAAAAATTACAGAAAGTCTGAAATCTTATGCAAACGGAGTAATGCTCAACTGAATCACCAATGGGTCAAGGAAGAAATAAGAAAGAAATCAAAGACTTTCTAGAATCCAATGAAAATGAATATACAACATAATCAAATTTATGGGACACTATGAAAGCAGTACTAAGAGGAAAATTCATAGCACTAAATGCCCACATAAAGAAGTTGGAGAAATCTCACAATAGCAACTTAATAGCACACCTGAATGCTCTAGAACAAAAAGAAGAAAACTCACCCAGGAGGAATAGATTCCAGGAAATAATCAATTGAGGGCTGAAATCAATAAAATAGAAATAAAGACAACAATACAAAGAATCAACAAGATAGACAAACCCTTATACAACATAACAAAAAGGCAGAGAGAGAGCATCCAAATTAACAAAATCAGAAATAAAAAGGGGGACATAACAACAGACAACGAGGAAATACAGAGAATCATCAGGTCATAATTCAAAAACCTGTACTCCATAAAACTGGAAAATTTTACAGAAATTGACAATTTTCTGTAGAGGTACCACATACCAAAGTTCAATCATGACCAGATAAACAATTTAAATAGGCCTATATTCTCCAAGGAAATAGAAACAGTCATTAAAAGACTCCCAACTAAAAAAGCTCAGGACTGGATGGTTTCAGTGCAGAATTCTATGAAAATTTCAATGAAAAGCTAATACTAATGCTCTTCAATTTATTCCACACAATTGAAACAGAAGGAACATTGCCAAACTTTTATGAGGCTGCAGTTACCCTGATACTCAAACCACACAAAGATGCAATAAAGAAAGAGAATTACAGATAAATCTCCCTCATGAACATTGATGCAAAAATACTCAATAAAATATTGGCAAACCAAATCTAAGAACACATCAAAAAATTATCCACCAGGATCAAGTAGGCTTTATTTTAGAGAGGCAAGGATGGTTCAACATATGAAAATCTGTCAATGTAGTACACCATATACAAACTGAAAGAAGAAAACCACATGACCATCTCATTAGATGCTGAAAAAGCCTTTCACAAAATCCAACAGCTCTTCATGATAGAGGTCTTGGAGAGATCAAGAATACAAGGAACACACCTAAACATAATAAAGGCAATTTACAGCAAGCTGACAACCAACATCAAATTAAATGGAGAGAAACTCAAAGCGATTTCACTAAAATCAGGAATAAGACTTCTACTCTCCTCATATCTGTTCAATATAGTACTCAAAGTTCTAGCTAGAGCAACAAGACGATAAAAGGAGATCAAGGGGATACAAATTAGGAAGGAAGAAGTCAAACTTTTGCTATTTGTAGACAATAAGATACAATACATAAGTGAACCTAAAAATTCTACCGGGGAACTCTTACGGCTGATAAATACCTTAAGTAATGTAGCGGGATACAATATTAGCTAAAAAAAAAAATCAGTAGCTCTCCTATATACACATGGTATAATACTTGAAGTTCCAGCTAGAGTTTTCTAAAGTGAACCATGACCATTCCTAACAGCAACATTTAAGGTCTCCAAAAGAATGATGGGGGCCCACAATGACAAGCTCTCCTGAATTGTGGTATTGCCATTAAGCTGACAAACACAACCCAAAGATCAGTTTCATACTAAAAATTGCTCAGGACAACTTTAAAGCTGCTACTTGAGTTGCTCCAACATCACAGACTACTCTAGCAAGAATGTGAGTTAAGCCCTGCAGTTTCTCATCACTCAGAGACTGGACAACAAATGACACAGATAGCTCTCCCAGGATTTGACCATTATCCCAACTTTCTCAGGGACCCCTAAAGATAGTGTCACCCCCAGACAACAGGCAGTAATTTTAAGAACATGAGGTCTACATTCCCAAGAGGTGATGTTGGTGATTTTTGGTCATTCAGTTGGTTATGGATGTTTGTCATAATTTAGAGGGGTTAGTTGCAAGTTGTTATTGGCAATGGTCAGGGAGGAAACTAAACAAAGAAGGCTGAATTAAGGAATTTATTTCTTTTTCATTTCTCTATCCTTTCTCTTTTATCTAGTGAATAAAAAGGAGGAAGTATAGAAATAATAGGACAAAAGGATAAGTTTTTGAATCTACTTTTAAACTAAAAAGCACTACCAGTCTCCTATATTGGTACAGATTTTTGTATCTTGATACAAATTTAAGGTTATTTTTGTTACTGTATATTTGTTTCTACTCTTGTTTAAGGCATTGTACCTATGCAGCTCATTAAAAAATAAACATAATGTAAATTTTTAGTACTTGAAAGATACTATTACAAACTATTTAGGATAATTAAGAAATACAAGTTAGTAGTTAGTCATCTGTAACAACCAAACTTGTAGCCATGTTAGGTATATTTTCAAGGTCAATCGGAGATATATTTTAGATAGGTGGTCTTCAAAGACTTCAGAAATCTGCATAATATGGCATGTAAGATGTTTTAATAACATAAGGTTTTTCATGACAGTGAGATATACCTGCTCCTGGCAGCACCAATATACTTCAGAGAAAATTATGGGAATAAAAAAACTTCCATATGGAGTTGGCTTTAAATGTGGTAGAACTAGCCACTGCACAAAAAAACACCCTTGCTTCAATTGCTGACAGTGTACTGTCCAAATTGGATAAGCAGGATACAAAGGAAGTCGACTGCTGAACTTTACCAAGACAAGATAGTACATCCTTCAAAATTTGCTGTGTCACAGAGAAGTCTGTCAGATATTCTGGGCCTGTAGGCCAAAAATGGAAACCCAGTACTGCAGAGGAAACTTGGGTGACTTTCTTGGTGGCCAGCTATTTCTCTCATTTCTATAGTTTTGGAAATTGCTTGCTCTGCCATTCCTGTTTACTCAGAAAATATTTTGTCCTTCTCAGGTCTCTGATGGGGCTAAAAACTAGATAGTTTATAGTTTTACAGGTGTTTTTGTCACCAAATTAAAAAAATAAAGCAACAAAAGATATGTAAAGTTTATAAAGGTTGAGAAATATAGAGGATTAAGTTGTTTATCTATGAAAAGATTTTAAGTTCTAAAAAGATATTTTTAGGTTGGTTATACAAGTTATGATAGAAAGAGATTTAAATACAAAATTTTGGACTCATCCAGATAGGACACATAATAGAACACTTTCTCCAAAGTTATAAAATACAGATAGACTAGGCATTGTCAATGTAATTCTTACTTGATAATTGTTCTTATTGTATGTAGTTTTACTGTGTTAGAGTTAAAACATTTCCTTTGTATTTAAACAAATAGGGGGAAATGTTGTGGGATATAGGGTAACACTGTGAAATCTGAGTTTGCATTTGCGTTAATTAAATAAAATCAACCTTGGATTAGAGGCAGAGCTAGCATCTAACTGACAGAAAGTAACCATAGAGAGTCAGAGGGCATCTGGAGGACAGAGAGATGTTCAAGAAGTAGTAGGGAGAGACTTTGAGTATGGTGTTCTTTTTTGGTTTCATGGAGGGGAAGTAAGCTCTCTTTTGGAGCTCCTCCACCTCTCAGAGCTAGCTGGTTTTATCACCAGCCTCTGACTCTTGAGTCTTATTGATAAACAGAATGATAGAGATTTAGTTAAATCTACATTTTTTGGCAAGGGCAGGAGGTGGATCTGGCAAGATGTAAAGACCTGCTGGGCTACTACCAAAGATGTGGCCACTAACTGTGGAGCCACACTCATTGGTGAAACAGCAGTAGATTCGGGTGCAGCCATTGTGCCAGAGATAAAACAATAATTGTTGCCAAGGTTTTTATTGGGGATCCACCTTTTATAATTGGAGCTCCTTTGACTCACCTGAGCTACTCAGTATTCAACCTTGCTGTGGTCTAACAGAGGACAAATTGTTACAGTATGACACAGACCTAGACTTAAACATTGTTGTCACAGTAAAAATATATGTTGTGAACATCATATGTTTGTAATCCACCCTACAATTTCATATGTACGAAAGCAGAATATCCCTAGGGCCTATAGGCTATCTTTTTCAGGAACTGATCAAATCCAGTTCTGAAAAATATAAAATTAGCTCTTCATTGAATGTCCTCTAGTAGTGAACAGTTGACTTTGGATAGCTTTGCTTTTTTTTCAACATCATGGGTTCTGAGTCTTAATCTCAGTAGTTATGTTCAGAAACATAAAAACCCACTTTTATTTATTTATCCATACTAACTTAGTGATAGAAAACAATAATTTAGACATTTCATTTTTATTTAGATGTTTAACTGTGCCATCCATTTCTGAATTTGCATTTAATATCATATATATAACATAAGTTGATATAAATGCAACATTTAGAGACAAGTGCTCGAAAAAAAATTGTAAAAAAATGTGTGATGTTGAAGACAATTTGAAGCTAACTGTAGCTACACAATGAGTTTCAGGTCAATATGGGCTACAAAGCATGACTGTCTAAACAATAACAACATCAATAACAACTCCCACAAAACTAAAAAAAAGATGAATTAAATTACAGCCTCCAAAAAGTAATATGAATCAAAAAAAATGAATGGAAGTCAAGGATATAGGAAAAGAATATAAAGAAAGTATAACATTAAATATAATAACTGTCAAGACTAAGAAAGTAATCTCACAAAATACACTAAGCATATTTCTAATTTAGTAACACATATTAATGGAAGGATTCCACCCTCCAAAGTAAAGTCATTTAATATTAGTTTTTAAATTTGTAAAAATTTTAATATAGGTTATTCTCTTGTTATTTTTTGTAAAAATGTTTATATAAATGTACACTTACAAAAAGTTGAATTAAAAACTTGAGTTTGGTTGACAGCAAAATAGCTTGAATTACTAATATACTGTTTTTGCTCATTATAACACATACCCTTAAGTGGGCTGAGGCTGACCACACAAAAGCCAAGATTCTGCCTGCATTGGCTTGCAAGTTTATTGTAAAACTTCTTTGAGCCAAGGACATTTAGAAGAGCTTTGCCAAGTGACTATGAAGGTGCCAATGTAGAGTGATCTTTAAAAGATGGATGCTCCATTGCTGAATTAACTGCCAGTACAATTCATGTCATGTCAAATTAACTCAAGACACTTGCTTCCAAGACACAGAAGCCGATCTATCTATTAATTTCTAAGCAGAACTATTCAGCATGTACTCATTCTCTTAGTTTTAATAAATATGCTGTAAAATCTCCCTTTCAACTGCTGCTTTATATGAAGCCAACTTTCTGTGCTATTCTTGGTCATTACATCAGTTTTGAAGTACAGGTAGAGCAGAAGAAATGTACAAACAAAATTCTAACCATTTTTTGGGATTCTGTCATTTCTCAAAAGACTTCCTTCTCTATTGCAATGTCACTGTGGGATTGTGTGATTAGCCAAGGACTGTGCATTGCCTTTAATATTCAATTTTATCCACTGAGGACTTCTTCCAATGGCTGAAAATACTATAGTTTGCTAACCAATGCTCATTTAATGTCCATTAGTTAAATTTTCAGACTTTCTGTGACAGTAAATATGATGTTAGAAATGGCAAGGATAATTTCTGAAATAAAAGACCCACTAAGTAAGAAAAAGGATTGATTTAGAAAGAAAGAGTGACCTGTCAGAAGGAACAAATTTACTGTCTGAGTAGATAAATTGTAGAGATATGCTATCTATCAGAGATAATAGAAGCAGGCTATAAAGAATTCCTATTTAATTTGGTTAATTTGGCCAAACAATACATGATGATCATCCCTGAAAATACACATAAAAGTAACATTATAGTGACCCAGAAGGTTATATTTAATGTACTTACAGATAAATTTGTAAATTCATATACATATGTAACAATGGTTAATGAAACAGAGGCCATGAATTAGCAAGGGAGAAAGGAGGCATATATGTGAAAATTTTGAGGGAAGAATTAGAGAATATGTAATTATACAATTATTTATGTGTAATTATATATTATAATTGCATAAATATAATTTAAAAATCTAAAAATAAAAGAATTATTAAAAATGTTCACACTGCTGGTATTTTTTGATAGTTAATTTATCATTAAGTGGATTCGTTACATAATAGACTCTTTGACTACATAATCCATAATTTGGTGGGTTCTCAAACCTGCAGACCAAGTAGCAAGTCTCATTGATTATTATGAGACATAATAGCCTATCCTAAAAATACAAATTAAAGCACTTACATAAGAACTCCCCGGTGTTCCACATGGCTCAAATAAATTGTGATTTTTTTTGTCACTAAGTGCTGTAGGAAAATTCTATAGCAAAGGTGTTGATCATAAAGCCAATGCTTTATAATATAGTCAATAATATAAGCTTACAACTTACCTTACTGGACTCTTGTGTCTGTCATCATGTTCACTTACGAATTGTCATTATATGTGCTATGTCCAAGCATGTTTAAGTTCCTCGATGTCTACCAGTCTTACTTCTGAGAGCACTGTTGGCCCTCCATGGATCCAAATTCAAAGAGATGATTTTCAAGTCTGTGGTAAGTATAGACAAAGTATAAAGGGAATGTGAGCTATCCTTTTACTCTAGAGCTGATGTTTTAGATCCTAATATTCCAGTTTAGTTATTTTAAAGTATCAATTAGAGAATTAAATGATCATAATCTACTTATTAATGATTTGGATTTTATATGTTTACCAATTAGTATAGGAATTTTCAACTAAATGCAGGTTACTGCATTAAATAACTCTCAAAATCTAATTTTTCTCAAGCAAACAGATTACCGGACATTGATTGAATGATGTTGAATATAAAACTGCTTTCATTTTTTTATAGCTCTAAATTATGTGTGGGGAAGTTTGTTCCAAATGTTAATATTTAGTGTTAGGTGACTGAGAACGCTCCTGTATATTTAGGCATTAACAGTTAAATACTGGTTTATGCATTAGATTTAGTTTATTGAATTGAAGAGTGACCTCATATTAAAAAAATGGACCCTTCCAACTGCTTCTGCAACTGTTGCTGTGAAGCCAAAGACAAGAAACAGAGCCAAGCATGATTTTTACATTGCAGTAGCATTCATCAGTTTCTGAGCCAAAATAAGCTTTTATACTTAAGCATATTTTGGTTTCAATCTTAAAATTAAACAGAAGAATTTGACACAATATTTATCAACAATATCATGTGTTAATTTAATTTTCTTCTTATATTTTTTGGAATCAATTTTTTCAACACTGAAAATACCTGTTTACCTATAATAAGAAGGCACCCTTCTCAAATGTCATCAAGTTCCCTCCAACATCTTTGGGAAAGAATGAAACTAAATACTTCTAGCCGTGTATGGAATCACACAGAGAAATCTTCAGGAAAATAAAACAATATAAAGAATAAAGATAATCTTGGCTTTAGGTTCACTGTGTTCCTGATAGGTGAGTAGTTTTAATGTGAAAATATTTAAATGTAAACAGGATATTTTTAATTTGTGACCGTTAACTGTGCAATGATTCCTTAAACTGAATGCCTGATGCAGGCTCAGCTGTTGTTCAGGCTCTCAGGACTTGGGGCACAGAAGTATATCCTTAGGTGTTATATGGTGTACAGAGGTAGAATAAGAATTGCTTAGTCTTCGAGAATGGCAGACACCATTTGCCATGGTAGGAAATGATCCATAGAGAACCAAGTTCTTAATCAACTTCTCATAAATATATAGGTAGAGATAGTAATCAATAACATTATTAGTTTTGGGGATGAAGAGAGGCAGTAGAAAGGAAAAGAAATCATAAAACATTATGTTTGTTTTTCAAGAAATATTTTAGTGTGTGTGTGTGTGTGTGTGTGTGTGTGTGTGTGTGTGTGTGTACATGCTGTTCCCAGAGTGTCTCCTTTCCCACTAGTCAGATTAAGTTCTTTTTTTCAGACTACTGGTAACTAGCATTGAAATCAGTGAAACATGTTGAATTTATTATTATAGTATTTGTGCATGATTATGAAATTCTGGAGACAATTTAAAGTGAGGTATCATTTATTTTGGAATGGAAGGAGAAAATGTCAGAGTGATCCAGGGCAAGATACTGACCCCAGAGACATCCCAATTCCCCATAATATCATCAGAATATGAATTCATCAAGCAATAAATCCATCAATCAGGGTAGAGGACTTGGGATCCAGTCATTTCCCCAAATCTATCAGCTGGCCACTCACATGTATACTACAGGAACATAAATGGACTCCTGTAAAACAACATGTTGTTGCATAAGTGTCATAAATAAAAACAATCCAGGGACCAGTGTGAAATGGCTCACCAGATAACAGTATTTTCTACTATACCTGATAACGTGAGTTCTATTCCCAAGAACTACATGGTGGAAAGAGAGAAGTGATTCCCAAAAGTTATCCTCTCAACTCCACACATTAGCCATGGTACACATGTACATACACATAAGCAGAGTACACACACACACACACACACACACACACACACACACTCACACACACTCAGACACACACACACACAGACAACCACAAAATAAATAAATAAATGTAGTAAGAAATTTTAAACAAAAATTAAATAGTAGCTAAAGAATGCTTCTTTCTAATGTTAATTTTTCAGTAGCAGAAGTGTATTTAGTATCTAAATTCATTAGAATAACTCACAGAAATGAAAAGAATTTTAATTGTCTTCTCCATAGAAAATGGAAATTATTGTATACTGCATGATTTAAATAATTTATCAAATCTAGCATGTATAGGTATGGAAATACATGAGTCTAGTGATGCATTATCTGAACATATTTTGAGCTTTAAAAGAAGTTGGAAATTATGATGTTGTGGCTAACATTTTATTAGTATTAAAAACTTTGTATATATTTATTTACATCAATATTAAAAGTGAATCTCCTAAACTATAACAAAAAAATACCCATAGAGAATTTTATCTAATAAAATGCTAATATTTAAAATCCATTAAAACATGGACTATGTGGTGATCCACATATTTTTTAATTTTATTTTTGAGATTATAATTTAATTACATTTATTCCTTCCCTTTCCTCCCTTCAAAGCATTCCATATATGTCTCTCTGCTCTCTTTCAAATTTATGGCCTCTTCTTTTACTAATGAACACGTGTATGTATACTGAAATGTGTGTATATTCCTAAATTTAACCTGTTCAGCCCACATATTGCTATTCATATGTATGTTTTCAGGGCTGATATTTTGGCACAAGACCACTTATTGGGGTGCTCCTCCCTGAGGAACACCACTTCCATTTCCTATTCCCAGTTTTCCTCAAATTTATTTTTCCACATACTTAATCTCAAAAAAAGAATTTTGTTTTGGGCATCCTGGAAAATCTAAGTTCTGTCTTTATATAAAAATACCCCATGCTTTGAGCATAAGATATAATAGTTATGTCACTGGCCACCCAAATAAACTATTTCATTCAAGCTAAGTGATTAACTTCAGCTAAAGAGGAGCTTTGGATCAAGAAAAGGAAATTCTGGTACCACTTCATGTGAAAAATGTACTGAGTCCATGTATGTCTTTCTAAAGTCCACTTGGCTCAGGGTCTGGGTGAAGACCAATGTCAAGGTTTTACTGCTCCAAATTGGTTTTATGAAATGATTCATGCCATCAAGTGAGAATTTGCTTGTAACTCTTATTACTGTTCACTATTACACACTAAAAACACTTCAAAACCCTACAATTGTATTAATGATGAATGACATCATTTTGCTTGCCTCTCTTATAAATATCATTTAGGTTTCCTTTAATGTCATTTTAAACTTGGGAGTAGAAGAGGAGAGGTTGAGGTGAGTTGTTTAGATGTTCTGTTTATTAATATTCACAATGTAGTGACTATTATTTATTACATTAAATTAACAAGTATCAAATTTACTCATTACTTATTTCTTTTGATGTCAGAGTTTATATGAATCTCTATTGATGTGTCATCTGAGAAAATCATTCTTATTCATTTTCTTTACATGCATGAATAGAAACAATCCAGTGAATACCATTAACCTGTATGATTAAGATGTTTTAACAAAAACATCCTTCAAACACTATTCACTAAGTCTCTTGCTTCAGATGGTCAGGATCCAAGAATTCTGGCACCTGTAAAGAGAGTCCTTTCTGTTGGAAACCAATGACTCTATAAATAAATGTAATTTGTAGCCTAGATTACCATTCATACCTTGGGACAACTTCTCTTAGCCCCTCAGATTCCATGATGCTCATGTGGCAATTTGCATGAAATTTCATGGGTTCTGTCTCTACAATGTATCAGCCTGATTGTCTAGATGTCTGTGCCTCCAAGTCTTCTGTTGATGTTGTCTATAGTACTGGAAACTGAATATAGTGCTTCTTAAGGAAGAGGTTTTAACACTGAACTATAGTTATAGCCCTATTTATACTTTTTTTTTCTTTCAGAGCTGAGGGCCGAAACCAGGGCCTTGCGCTTGCTAGGCTCTACCACTGAGCTAAATCTCCAACCCGTATTTATCCTTTTGTTTTGTAAAATTAAATTGAAAAGCTTGCCTTAAAGTCATTTTGTAGCCCAGGCATGTCTAGAACTTAGGATGATGATCTTTATTTGACTCTGAGTGCTAGGACTACTGGTCTAGTTGCTCAGCTTCCCTCATGCATTTTCTGAAGCCTGTGTGTGTGAGTGTGTGCGTGCGTGTGTGTGTGTGTGTGTGTGTGTGTGTGTGTGTATTTTGTATGTATGTATGCCATATGTGTGTGTGTGCGTGTGTGTGAGTGTGTGTGTGTGTTTTGTATGTATGTATGCCGTGTGTGTGTGTGTGTGTGTGTGTGTGTGTTTGTGTGTGTGTGTTGTGTGTGGATATCATTGTGTTAGTTTGTGCATCCTTTTATACACATTTGGAGCAAATGTGTATAAAACAGAGCAAAACATTTTGTTCCTATTCTTGCTTTCTGCTTTATTGAACTGAAGCATGATCTCTCATGGAACTGGAAATTCATAATTTCAGACAAGGTTGCTGATCAGAGAGCTTATTGTATCTGTCTTTCTCTGTTGTCCAGTGCTGGAGTTATAGGCATGCAGAATAGCTGGGAATTTGAATTCAGAGCCTTGTGCTTGCAAAGTAATGCTTTTACTCACTTAGCATATCTCAAACTCTTAGCTAGAGCTTTTTGGAGAAAACTCCACTAATATGGGCCTTCAAACCTAGAAGAAAGTCCTCCACTCTTCAGTTGCATGATTCTGAAGTATATTGTATTGAATTTCTCAAGGATATAATACCAGATTGACCCCATTTACCCACAACAATATGCAGCTCAGCCATCTAAGTTTATTGAATTCTTGCTTCCCTTTCTTACTGTATTGATTCAGTTAATTTCTATTTGGTTCCAAGATTAACCAAATAAATGATCCATGAATCATTCCTTCTCTAGATTTTAGAGACCCTAAATTAAGATAATGATGAGTCCCATGCCCTTCATAACTATATGTCTAGAAAACACATCTCACAGTTGACACATTTGATAATTGAAAACTCTCTGTTATACACCCAACCTTTGTGAAGTATTGATGAATATCTGCTTTGCCAATAATATTAAGTGATAACCATGGCTTCATCCCTGTAAGTCTCTCAATGTGTTTAGAAATAATCATAGTTATTAATAGTAATTTCACTCCCACAAAATGCTCTACATGTTCCACAAATGCATTGCAAAACCTGTGTTACTTGAAGGTGTATTTTAGTAGATCTGGTTAACAAAAATTTGGGACATAATAGTCATTGTGAAATGTTTTCAGTGGAACAACTCATTTAGTCATCTTCTTGTGTCTTGGTAAGTTGTTGAAGTACTGGCATATGTGGGTGATAGTGATTAAGTAAAACATTAGAGAACTTACAGACAATGACAGCAGAATGATGGTCTTAGAGGCATAGAACACTAAGGAACATAATTTTTAGGCAAAAATTGTTGACCAACCTGTATTTTCTGTGTCATCACACAGTTTTTTTCTAACATTGTTTTGTTTGTGAAAAAATGGTCTTGTGTAGCACAGGCTGGCTTCTGACTCTCTGTCTAGTGGAAATGACCTTGAACTCATGATCTTCCTACATCCACTCAAGTATTAGGTCTATGGCTGTGCATCACTATTCACATCTCCACATTAACATCTTTTTAACATGTATAGGAAGACATATAAAGTATCTGTCCCACATGACTATACTCTCTGTCTCATCAAATGGTGGTGTTAATTGATAATGCATTTCAATTTTCAATAACCTAAATTCTATCCTTCTTCATGTGTCCTGAAAAGAATGCATGGAATTAAATTCAAATTCCCAAGTCTTTTAAGTAAACAACTAAATACTCAGTTTTAAATCACCAATTTATTCCTTCCATATAAATTCAAGGCAATTTATCATTAAAATAAGAACATTAGAATAAAATGAATATATATTTTTGTCATCATAAACTTTTCACATGTGGCTGAATAAAAACAGTCAAAACCTTGACTAAGTAGACTTTCTAGCATCAGTTTGTAAGGAATTTAGTCATGAGGTAGACACTAGTCCCACAGCAACAACTTGACCTAATTACTGTGAGTAAGAAGACAGTCTGACATTCAAGAAACTGGAACATTCATGTTTATTCCCAAAGTGGTTTAGATCATATGACCATGTAAACATCTTTCTTGACCCATTTTATGGCTTCATTTTACTTTTTCTTGCAACATCAGTGACATACACTTTGTGAAAACATTTCAGTTAATAGGCTAGTTTTATGAGAATTGATATTATTAACACTGTTAATAAATGTTAATTTGTTAGTCATCATTCCATTGTGACAAGTAACTAAGGAAGACAGCAAAGGGAAAGATTTATTTTGCCACCTGGTTTCAGACTATGGTCTACTGGCTATGATATTTTTGGATCTGTGATGCAGCTGAACATCATGGCAGGGTGTATATAAAAACAAAACAAAACAACACAAAAAACTGGGCCAAACTCCTTTGTAAGGATACAACTCTAATGACCTAGGTTCTTTCTACTAGGTGTCAATTTCCAAAGGTATAACCACTTCACAGCTGTATCACAGACAAACAAACCATCCTTTAGGATAGGACCTTTCTGAGATATGTAAGATCTGGGCAATATTGTGTTATATTAATTAATATTAATAATAATATATGAATACGTGATAGTGTTAAATATATTAAGCCATCTAAATATTGTATTCTATCATTATCTTTTAGTGTACAAAATAAGAAAAACCAAAGTAAAGTCAACTGATGGTTAATCTAATAAATTCTTTTATATCAATTATTATATTACTACTGAATTTACAGTCTGTAAAGAAATGGACATGGCATTGTGATAGATTATAGATGAAAGAAGTATTCACTGATGAATAATCTAGGCCAGTCAACCTTTGTGAGGAGGCTGAAGAAAAGCTGCACATAAATAATCTCAAAATTTAAGATTCACCCAGTCTTGTTGGCTTAGTGTGTATCCCAGCTACTTGAAATCTGAGCCAAAAAGATCACAAGTTCAAGATTAGCTTGTGTTACCAAGTGATTTCAAGTCCAGCCTGGGCAAATTAGTGAAATCTTATTTCAAAATAAAAAGTAAAAAACAAAGGCTGGAATATGTAGTTCAGTGACAGAGAGGCCTCATCTTTATTCCTCATCTCTCTCTCTCTCTCTCTCTCTCTCTCTCTCTCTCTCTCTCTCTCTCTCTCTCACACACACACACACACACACACACACACGCACACACAAAACTGAAGTTAAGACATGAATTACACAGAGGATTTATTGTCAATATAAATTTTAAGGCTCTATTGTCAGTAGTCCTTGGTTTGAAGATTGATGCTTGCCATCTGAGGCTTCATGAACACTTGCCAGAGTGAATACCAAATAAGAAATAGGACATTGACGAATTAGGTTAAGGGTATAAAGTTATTTTTTCCTGCAATTTGGCAGTGACTGAAGAAGATGGAAAAGTTGAGATACTGATTGAATGGGTTAATATGAGGCATATTTATTTTCAGGTTAAAAGTTAATAGAATATGTTGACATAAAGAGGTATGAAAATCAGGGAATAGAGAATAGTTCACATGTATGGTAGAATCAGAAGTAGAGTTTGAATATAGCAGAGGATACAATGCTTACAGAGTCCTAGAAATAGTTTCCTGGAGGAATAGAACTGATAGACTGAATAAATTTAAAGAGGATTTATTAGTGTGACTTATAGGCTGTGATCTGGCTAATCCAACAGCTTATATCACTTGATGGATAGGTCAAAAATCTAATAGTTTTTCAGTCCATAAGACTGAATATCTCAGCTGGTCTCCAGTTGGAATCCTGAAGTAAATTCTAATACCAGTGAAGGACACCCTCAGTAGCAAGATAGATGAACTTGCCAGTGAGAGCAAGGGCAAGCAAGCAAAAACCAGCTTCCCTTCTCCCGTGTCTTTGTATGTAGGCTGCCACCAAAGGGCGTGGGCCAGATTTACACTGGTTCTTCCCACTTCAAATGATCCAGTCAAGAAAAGCCCTTACAGACTTGCCCCGTTGCTTCGGTTTGGTTGAGTCCAGATGGAGTCAAGTTGACAACCAAGATTAGCCATCACCAGTGACCAAGAGAGCAGAGGTGTTGACATCAGAAACAAGAAACTTGGTAAGGGAAACAGTTACATTCCACAAGTAAAGACCAAAGTTAAAGCATAAATAATAAACAGAAAAAAAAGAAAATTGTGATATTTTGTTTTTCTTTCTATTTTTCTGTCTTTCTTTCCTTCTTTCTTTTTTTATTTAAAAAATATTTTTATTCATTTAACATACCAACCACAGATTCTCCCCCCCCAACCCCTGACCCACTCTCTATCCCTCCTCTAAAAGGGCAAGGCCTGCCATAGGGAATCAGCAAAGCCTGACAGTGGGATCAGGATCTATCCCTGGTGCATGAGCTGGCTTTCTGGAGCCCATTATCTTTCCTTATTTTCGTTCTGTCTTTCTCTTTCTTTTTTTCTTTCTTTCTTTCTTTTTCCTTCCTTCCTTCCTTCCTTCCTTCCTTCCTTCCCTCCTTCCTTCCTTCCTTTCTCTCTTTCTTTTCAATATACAATTCACACTTATTTTTGAAATTAAATTTATGTGTTTATGTTATATCCCCACCACAGTTTCCCCTTCCTCCTCTCCTCCCACTCTCTCCATCACCTCTCTTGTTCCCCTCAATCCATTCCTCCTCTGTTTCTGTTCAAAAATTGGCAGGCCGCCCATGAGTATCCACAAAGCATGGGGCATATCATACTATAGTACCACTAAGCTCTGTCTTTTGTATGAAGGCAAAGAAAAAAAAAACAGCAGCATTTATCTTTCAGTAGTTCAGTGTTGAAACGTAATGACTTGGAGGAAAGGTGAATTTTCTTTTTAAATGTAAAGAGATTGCTTTTGTTTTCAATAGAGATAAAATTCCTAATCATACTCAAAATACTTCTTAATATATTATTTTACAAGTAATTAAATAGCACAAAGCTGGACTAGTTTCTCTAGAAAAAGTTAGTAATTCACTGTCTGTGTGCACCATTCTGAATGTTTTAAGGAAAGTTATTTTGTATAACTATTGAGTTAGAACAGTGGCAGAGGGCCTGATGAAGCAAACGACTGGTAAGTCTTTCACTTGGGGCTAGGAAGATGGTTCAGTGGTTAACAGCATTTGCTGTTCTTGCAGAAGACCCAGATTTGGTTTCCAGCATCTAGAGGTTCACAATTACAGGTAGCACATGTCCACGGATCAGACCCTCTTTTCATGTTTCCATCGTCTCCTCAATATAGATGGTGCACATGCAGACAGATAAGCAGGCACACCCACTCATACACATAAATAAATACAAAAAAAATGGTTTTTTTTAAGTGGTGGATTAAGGGGTTTTCTCCATCACTGCAGTTAGGCCCCTTGCCTCTGAGCTAAATGTGCCACCACTGAAGTTTCTGTCAGCATCCTCATGGCTGCCAGATTGGAATGACCTGTAACTACTACTGAACCCAACAATGATTCCAGCACCACAGTTCCCAACTCCTGTCCTGCCAGAGAGAAATACAACCATAGTAACATAGTCCTTACTTACATGTGGAATTTCTAGCAATTGCCTTCAAGAAGACCATTTAACCATCCTTTGCAGGGCAGTGTACTGAATATAGCTTTCAAGCTTCCAAATCCTTATGAACGTAAGGACACAGAAAGGCCAGGGTGTGACTTCATGACAATGGATTTGGCTAAGTCATCAAACCCCCTGAAGGAGAAGGGTTGAGACTGTCAAAAGCATGTGTGGACAACTTCAGTAATAGAAAGCCTGCTAGGAGAAGACGGCGCTGTAGAAAAGCGACTGCCTGCTGCCTACATTTTAAGATATGTCTATGTCCCTCACTTTTTTCTTTCTTGTTCTTTTCATATGTGTGTGCACAGTAAGTGGGCACGTGTGTGTGTGTGCGCGCGCGTGTGTGTACATGCATGTAAAGGTATGATTGATATTGGCAATCCTATTCACTTTCTCTTCCACTCCATTCTTTTAAGGGAGGCTCGCATAATTGAGCCCAGAGCTAGCCTAATGCTCCCAGGTAGCCCAGGTAGCTGGAATACAGTTGACCTACCAGTCCACCCAGCATTTACATGGATTCTGGAGATCTGGACCCACATCCTCTCATTGGTAAGTACTTTAATCATTGAACTATCTCTCCAGTCCCATTTATGCCCCCTTTTCATTCCTATGGCCTCATCTAGAGGGTTTCTTATAACTAATGCAAACTATACATTCCTGTACACACACATGTATGTACAATAATCTGAATATAATTTTCTTTCTTTACCTAAAGCTTTATATTTGTTAGACACCTTTTTAAAATTTTTAACAATGTAAGACACTTGATAGAGTCTTAGCTTAAATATGACAACTCACTGAGTTATTTCAGAACTAACTAGGGGTCAGTCACTTGGTATATGTACTAGGTCTTCTGGATAACAAATCAATCTTAACATCAAACCACATTTGCTGATTCTACTATTGCAGCCTTTCATAAGAAGTTTATAATGTAGCATTTCATAGCAGCCTTTCAGATAACCACAGAGCAGTCTCCTGGACGGTGTGTGAATACGGAAATAATGAAGAAACAGTGGCAAGAAAATAAGTGCAGGGAGCCTAAGCAACTTCCTCAGGGGTGTAGTTCAGAAATGGTACATTGGTTAAGGTAACAGCAAATTTTTAGTATTTTAAGGAAAATAAAATGTGTCAAGTACTTTCACAGCTTTTCTACACTAAGAATTGCATGGGGCTGAACTGAGAAAGACCTTACATAGAATTAACACCCACTCCCTGCCAGAATGAATGTCAGTCGCTCTCATACAATTATTACTTTCTATTTAAATATATTTTGTAATATGCTTGTGTTAAAGTGTATAAAACATGGAAATGTGTGTAGTTGTCAAACTACAAATAACTAACTGGACAGTTTTTCTGGGGTGCTTAGAAGTGGTTGGAAACTTTCAATATGCTTCTGGGAGGATAATGACATCATGTTTCATACCAAGACCAATATAGATTTTCTAAATTTAGAAAAATAAATGTTTTGTGCACATTAGGCTGTGCTGAAGTAATGACATCATGCTGCCTAGAGAGCAGCCAGAGTAAACCATACCACTCTGCCCCTTTAGAAGTCATACTATCCTCCTCAAAGCTTTCTTACTTTTGACCTTTGGATGCAAACCAGGTTCTCTATGCCAATATAAAGTAACAGCTAGTTGGTTGATTTAATAGTTCCTGACAATTTAGGCAATCATCAAGTCATGGCCCCCATCATTGATATTCTATAGGTTGTGAGGTTGAGGCAGTTGTGTCTTTCCCAACTTCTAATATGTTAGGTTTTTGTTGTTGTATGTTTGTTTCATTTTTAAAATAACAGCTCTCAATGTCATCCATATTTGCACACCAAGCAATGCTGACAAATGTTTCTGGTGAGGTGGGAGGTTTGTTTGTTTGTTTGTGTGTGTGTGTGTGTGTGTGTGTGTGTGTGTGTGTGTGTGTGTGTGTTTGTATTTCTTTAAAGCTAAATGATTTTATTAAAAACTAAAAGATTTAGCTTTTGAAAACAAAAGCTGAAACAACTACTTGAACATAGGAGACTGGAAGTGCCAATAAAAGTTAATTAACAATGAAAATGATAGCAGTATTTGTAGAAGTTGGCAGAAGAGAGAAAAATCAAAGAAGAAGGAATGATCAATGTAGATCTTTCAAGGTGAAGAAGAATGTGTCGTTGGAGCTGTTGATTTGGGTATTAAGAGAATGTTCAAGGAAACATTTCTCATGGCGGCTCTCTCTCTCTCTCTCTCTCTCTCTCTCTCTCTCTCTCTCTCTCTCTCTCTCTCTCTCTGTGTGTGTGTGTGTGTGTGTATGTGTGAAGATTAAAAATGAATGAACATGAAACTGATAGAGAAAAGTTCAATTTCCCCTTAGGTGTTGGTAAAATGTAACTGGTGTTTGGTTTTTCTATTATCGCAGATGGTGGGTTACATCTCAGGTATAAAACCTTAGAATGAGTCATTTATTTGGAAAGTTTTAACCTTCAGAGAAAGAACTTCTTCCTTTCAAGGCATGTCTGAGGAGTTTTTGACCTGTTCAAAGGCCAAAGAGAATTAGCATTAATATCTGCACTATTTTATATATTACCCTGGGGAAGCTAACATCTGTTTTCCTGTTTTATCCTCACAGTGACTCTGAGTTAGGAAAGGCAAATATTCAACTCTTCACTTTATAGATGAGGATTTGGAATCCCATCAAGTCAGGCTGATGGGGGTGAAAGGAAACAACAATTTAGAACTCAGATCTCATAAAGACTTATCTAGAACTTACTGCACCCACACTGCTGCCCATGACTTAGAGAGTTCAGCAGCAGATTTGAAACATAAGGGTAAGATGGATTTTCCTCCTTTGAGTAAGTTTTCCTTATTTACTTTATTTTTCTGAATTGGGATCTTTGAGAGGGCCAACACCTTAGTGTATGTACAATGAATTTTTCCTATTAGGTAACTGCTGTCCTTTGCTTCACCCATCAAGCAGCTGGGCTAAGTCACTCTTGAAGAATGTTTTATGCAAAAGGAGCTTTAGTGAAAATCAATTTATTAAAATAAATCCAGGCTTTTTTCATCAATTTACTTTTAAGAGTCCCTTGGTTGCCGGGCGGTGGTGGCGCACGCCTTTAATCCCAGCACTCGGGAGGCAGAGCCAGGCGGATCTCTGTGAGTTCGAGGCCAGCCTGGGCTACCAAGTGAGTCCCAGGAAAGGCGCAAAGCTACACAGAGAAACCCTGTCTCGAAAAACCAAAAAAAAAAAAAAAAAAAAAAGAGTCCCTTGGTTAAACATTAAGGTGTTCTTACCACAGAAATAAATAATAATTTTATGTGTTTGGATATATAGTGTAAAAGTAAAAGTTATTATGCTCTCTGAAAATGGGACTGTTTACAAAGCCGTAGAATGTGTACTTTCAAAAAGCTTAGAAACCAAGCTCATAAAACACAAACAACAGTGCTTTGACATATGAAAATATTAGACTTCAGTAGAGCAAGTTATTTTGACTATTACATAACAACACAGCACTTTTTTCACTTAATGACTAATTTGGTTGATTTGTTTGGGAATTTCTGTAAAATAATTCATGGAGATGGATTTATTTCATGTTTTAATTTAAAAGGAGAGAAAGAAAGATAAATACTCATCAAACAAAGATTGAGGTCTAGCTTTGTTTGCCTCTGTCCTAGAACTTGGCTTGTTTGTCTTCATATGAGATGAGACTCATGTGACTTTCTGCCTGCAATAGAATCTGTCAGCATTCACAGTAGTAGGTTCTGAAAGATCTGTTACTTTCAACTGTCTGCTCTCTTTAAATAGAATTGCCATGAAATGACAGCCGGGCTTGTATTTCACTCGGGGCAGATAAACATCAATATCTGTATTGAAGAACTAGGTTTTCTTAGATGTTTCCCTGAAGTTTCAATACAGTGAGAACTGAAACCTTTCAAGGGTAGAATTTTCTGATGCTCCAAATGAGAGTTGAGAAAACAACACCAGTCCCGTTCTTTGTCTGCAGCTCAGCAGGAGCATGTAACAATTTCTAAAAATATAATGTGACACCAGCAGAGGATCGCCTACTAGACTGTATTCCAGAGTTAGCTTTTAGAAAGCTGGGTCAGCATAATGGAGAAATCAGCCCACCCAAAGAAAAGACAAACGCTCAGAGGAGACTGGAGGCAAAGCAGTAACTTAGATACTGGTCAGTGCTGTATTAATTTATGTTTTAGTTTGTCTCATTTGCCAAATACTTTTTATTCTTTTGGAAATAAATATATAAATAAATTAAAGAAACATAGTCATCATCCTAGTTTTTAATAGAGAAAAAGTAAATGGTGACTTAAAAAAATCTATACATGAAAGTGTGCTTGGAGACATAACAGATCACCCTTGGAATTACATGCTACCTTGAAAAACAAAATCAAAACAGCCTGCTCAACATGGAGAGAATAAATTTCTATTAAAAACATTACTAGGTTTAGAGATGACTGTGTGATTAAAAGCACTTTCTTATCTTCCAGAGTACCCAAGTTCAGTTCTAGACTCCATCTCAGTCAGTTCAGAAACAATTGTAACTTTAGGTTCAGGATTTCTGATATCTTCAGGACTCTGTGGGTACCCACATACATTTATCATACACACACACACAAAAAAATAGCTAGCTAGATACAAAATATAAATCAAAAAAAAAAAAAAGTCCAGGGTCATGGCTCAGTAGATAAAGTGCTAATCGCACAAGAGGATCAGATTTCAGATTTCCAATGTATGTAAATGTTACTTATGTAAAAGTTGTACCTTTGTAGTGGCCACAGTTTTCAGGAGGCAGAGAGAAGGGAGTACGAGGTAAGCTTGGTAGCTAGACTAGCAGGTTCTATTTTGCTCTGGGCTCAGCAAGAGACCTTGCCTCAAAGAATACAGTGGAGTGCTATAGGAAGAAAGCCAGCATCAGCCACACACACATCCACAAAGAAACACACACATATATATCTCTTTATACATGTGTGCCCACCCACATGATAAGAAAACCTGATACTCAACTGTCTGCCCTGGACTGGGAGGAGACAACAGGAGCCTTTCCAGTGCCTTGTGGTGTCAGGCTGTCGGGCTGTATTATGGTGAGCAAATACAGGTATGAAAGAGACAAAATGGTTCATGTTCTGTGGAGACAGGCGGATCCAAAGAGGTGGAGGTGGTGAGAAGGGGGCTCAGGTGGGTAGCCTGCTTGTTATCTCAGGTTACTGTGACATCTGGGCCCAGGCTACTGCCAAAAGCCGTGTTTGTGTCCACAGATACAGCAAGTCTCCCACGTCAGGTTCTATCAGATGCTTTATAGACACTAATACTAAGTCTTCACAATGGTTCTGTTTACAAAAGAGAGACTTGATACAGGAAGAAGCAGCTACCTAGTAAATGACAGTGTTGCTGCCCTCTCCCTGGGAACCCAGGTCTAGAAAGTATGTTCGTATTCTACATAAGTCACAGATCCCTGGCTACAGTGGGGAGAGATTCCAGTATGTTCTATGGAACTTACTGCCTCAACCTCATGCCATCCTATTCCTGCTGCCTTTCACACCCTGTCTTCCCAAATGAAACTTTTAATAGCAAATCAACCATTGTATCTACTCAAAATTCCCTAACATTCTATCTCATGGAGAGGTCTCTGTAAGTCATGCATCAATTCTTTGGAAATATAAAACAGGAGGAAAAGCTTTTTCTTCAGTGAGAAAGAACCTGCATGCAGGAGAGAAAAGGCTGGAATAAATGATCGCATGCAGAATGAGAGACATCACAGACAAATCAGTGACTATATAGTCAAAGTGAATGAGAGTTGCCTATCAGGCTTTAATGGATGGAACTTCAGACAAACCATATAAGATTTTAGACATATTATTTTATTGGATTAGGACATATATTCAATAGATATTTCTAAGGTGATTATAATAGATTTCATTTAATTCTAATGAATAATGAGGGATGTTGATGAATGTTGATGATATGAAACTAAGTACATTTAGCCAGACTCACATGAGGGGGTTTGAACAGAATAGAATAGAAAAGAATGCTGTGTTCCCCATCCTTAGAGTGGAGCTGTGGGATCCAACATATTGGATACTTCTATTGCTCATGTGAGAGCAGAGTGGAGTATCATGTTTGGGATGAGGACCATCCCCAAAGCAGACGGCTGTTTGAGAACTTCATAAAAAGCTGGAAGGCTCTGTTCATGGGGAAGGAAGCCCCTTCCTCCTGAAATTCCTGTAACAGAGGCACTGTTTGCTCAGCTGTCTCTTGATGCACAGTAAATAAGTAAATAAATTGTAAGCAAACTTCTAAATGGTCTTACTAAATAAAAAGCACACAGCCAAATATAGGGGTGAAAGCGTTAGAGAGATCAGGGAACTAGGGAAAGCCACCTGCCAACCTTACCTCACCAACTCTGCAACTTCCAAAGAGAGAGACTTCCTGTCTACCCAGGCTTAGATGCCTTGATGTTCTGACATCTGATTTGCTCTCTGTCTAGCTACATCACTTCCTCTTCGTGGCCAACTCTGTCACTTCCTGTCTGTACAGGCCTCCAGAACTTTATGGTTGGTACTGGGACTAAAGACGTGTGTCACCATGCTTGGCTCTGTTCCCTAGTGTGGCCTTGAACACACAGAGATCCTGCCTGCTAAGTGATAGGATTAAGGGCGTGTGCTACTGCTGCCTGACGTCTTTGTTTACTGAAAATGGCTTGCTATTTCCTCTGATCTCCAGGCAAACTTTGTTTATTAAAGCACAAATAAAATATCACCACATTTCAGCGCAAATAAAATATTACCACAATAAATAAATAAATGCTTCTAGTCAAATTGAAATAAAGGGACAACATTATTCAGAGATTTTTTAAAAAGTATCTCAGAAATATTTCATGTTCCTTGTGACAACTCTGATTTTAAGTTAATATTTAGATCTTCAAGTAAAAAGACTACATATTTATATTTGTGTATAAATACTCATATAGCTGTGTGCTCATGGCCCTTTTTTGATCTATAGTTCTGCATATACAAAATTCAGAAATACAATAAATACAGCAAATTTGTGTCCAACACACACACACACACACACACACACACACACACACACACACACTTATACCCACCTACCCCCACACACGTACACCTACCCCCACACCCATACACACATGCAATCATAAAAACTGATGTCCTTGAAATGATCCACAGGCTGAGATAAACATCTATTTATACAGGTTTTCAACATTCAAATTATATTATTCTGTAGAATTGGCACTAACAATATAGATTCATAATGATACAGTATTTGAAATTATTAAATGACTAAGGAGAAAAATAAAAGATTTTTGTTTATATTGAAAATGATCATGTATTTTGGATACCAGTACACAAGAATCCGAGTGAATTGAATTTTCATGGATTTCTAGAAGTTTCTTTTCTGGAGGCACTCTAGGATAGAGGGTCTTTTTTCTTGCCTTATCCCACAGGTAGTAGGTAGGTTGTCCCGTAGTATTCAGATATGCTCTCCTTCCTAATACTGTTCTGTTCTCTGAAGATTGTCTTTCACAGTCTCAAGGAACATGATGGTCTCCAGCCCACATGACTAGATATCAAATATTACAAATGAACACATGTTCCTACAATCTCCTGATGTTCATCCTGCTGAACCTGTAAGAAGGATTCATCAATATATGGTCAATTGAATAATTATAATTTGTGTTTAATTTTACAATTTGTTTTGTATATTTGTGAGTGTGTGTGTGTGTGTGTGTGTGTGTGTGTGTGTGTGTGTGTGTATTTTTCAGGGTCCATCACTTTGTTTATTTGTTTTTGAGGCAAGGTCTCTCATGAGCTAGAGATTCACCTGATTAGGCTAAACTGGCTGTCCAGTGAGCCCAAGGGATCCATTTGCCTCACCCTTCCCAGTGCTGAAATGTCCTGCCATGCTCAGGTTGTTAAAGGTATTCTGGTGATGGAACCTAGGTCCTCTGGCTGATTAGCAACTTTCCCAAAAGAACTGGTCCCCCAACTTTGTCACAGCCAATTTCTTTTGACATTCGCTTCCTGAATTCTCATGAAAATATTTCTAATGTTCTTCCGGAGTCGTCATCTTCTTTTTGAGATTACTGCTGCGCATGAAAATATTTCAAAGAAATAGCTGACCAGCCCTTTTTATTCCCCCTGAATGAAGAAATACATCACTTCAGAAACGTACTTTCTTAAGGCTTATTCAATGTTGAGAAAATATTCAAAAGTAAGTAAAAAAAAAGAAAGAAAAAAGAAAGGAAAAATCTATGATTTTGGATTGATTTTCCTCTTTTAAAACCCGTTTTCTCAACCAAAAAGACCATGTGGTAAAGTGCTTGGAGCACAGACACAGGCCTTTTCTTCTTGTGGAAAAAAAGGCACTGCTGTTTTACCATGGCCTGCAGGCCCCTGGGAGCCAGCTGCCCAGGACAGCTGCTCTGAGGATCTCTGTTAGAAGGCGAAGGCGGAGTCTGCAAGCAAAGGGGTGGATCTTTCTCTTAGGTTGTGCTCTCCACATGGAGCAGAAGCTGCAGTTTCCCCCAGAGTCTTATTTTAACTGTTACCAATCTGATTTCCTCCCGAGTCCTTCCCTCAGAGGTGGTCCAAATGGATGGTGGATTTCCCAATGTAGTTTTCATGTGCTTTCAGGAGATTTGAAATAAATGGGATGGATGCATAGACAGTGTGGGTTATTGGATTCCAAAGTACAGATCCCTAGGATGTGTGCAGGCCCTTTATTACCTGCAATCCCTGTATAATTTACTATCAATATTAGTGAAATGAGGTAATGAAAAACGTGTTTATAGCAGCTTTGGTCTCTGAAATCCATCCTGGCTCTGTATCAGTGTTGCAATACCTATCAACAGCAGGAGAGAGGAACTCACGATAGATGAGGTCAGCTTATGTGGAGCACTCCACATATTTCTACTCTTTTGCTATTATGAGAGTAACTGACAAGTATGCATGACACAAATTAAAATATCCTGTGATTAATTTACAATATTAACTTATACATAAAATACCCTAGTTAAATAACTTCATTTTACTGTGGTAAAATAGCAAGGACTTTTCTAATATTTAGAGTGATAAAGAATATTTTAGTAAGATTAAATTTACAGACAAACTAAAAAGGTATACTTTACTAACATTACGCTAAGAAATTAGTTTCTTAAATCTCCAAGAAATATTTATCTATAATTTTTCAATAGATTTTTTAGCTCTGGAAGTTTATTATTAATCTCAGAAATTAGAATCTATTTCAGATTACTAGATTTCTTTGGTATTGAAAGTGTGTTCCTATGCCATTAGTTTGGGGATCATCATGTGGGAATTTGCTAGTAGAGGTCCAGATCAAATTGGAGTTGTCAAAATCTGCATTTTAACAAGTTCCCTAAGAGTTTTTACACACATTTTTGCCAAATGCACAAGAGTATAGCCCTAGATGGAGAGTTAGTCAACATTACTTGACTATATCAAGTGTCAAGCAACTATGTCTCTCTCTCTGAGTTGAGCCACTTGAACCTCTATGGGATGAGTTAGCTATCAACACACATTCATGTTTCTCAGATAATATTTCCCATAAATTCATCCCAAAAAGACTAATATGCATGTACTTTCCTACTGTTTTCTGATTCTGCTTTGGCTTCTTTTTATTTTAAAGTAGAAGAATCATGATGACTTTTCAGAAAGGTACCAGCAAAGCATTTTAAAAGAAAAAGAAAAAAAAATTAAAAAAAATGCTGTTCTTATTTGGGGGCAAATTCATTGACTGCATATTTCTATAAATAAAGCCTTTTGGAAACACAACCACATTCCTTTGCACACATTCTCTCTTGTCAGTTTCCTGTGATGTGGAAAAGCTGAGTTGTTCCAACAGAGGTAGCATGGCCCAACAGTAAAGTTTTTCTATTTCTTAGCATAAATAAGTGAAGTTGCTGAGCCCTAATCTCAAGGAAACTTTGGTTTTTCTCCTACAACAGACGTTTATGAAACCTCATGCATCCCTTCGGAGTTGAACCCGAGGTCAAGAATTGGTTGTCTGCTAAGTGAGGCAGGCATTTTTAGGGACTACTCCTATATTAATGTATATTCAAAGTGGTTTTCTTTTTATTTTGGGCTAAAATTATCTGTTTCCAGCTGGGCATGCCAATAGGTGTTTCTGTTTGCCATTTTAAATCCTGAAAATAATTTTTGTGACTTCCATCTAAAACTGTCTCATGACTTCAATTCTCAAATGCTCTCTGAAGAAATAAGAATGGAGAAGATTTTATTGTCTGCAGCGGACAAGCAGCATGTCATGATTTCCAAAGCAATGCCTTCTCAGAAGAAAGGACACGTAGAGATCTTACTAGGGGAGCCTACACAAATGTTTAAATTGTGCGTTCACAAAAGTGTGACCCTATTATGTTCATTTATAGTTTTGGAATGGGAAGAAGACTTTTTAAAAATGATTATTCTTCTGTATTCTTATCCCATTTCTATTTGTAAATCAATTTAAACATGTTTACTATAAAATTTGAAAAAAATAATTTAATGTATAGAGAAGATTGGTGGCTTTATTAGTACAGAATATTGAATGACAACCAATATCCCTTCTGGTATGTGCTGTGGAACAATCCTTTTCTACACTATGAATATGTATTACTCTCATTGGTTAATAAAAAGCTGACATGCTGGTAGCTGGGCGGGAAGTGAGATGGGAAAGCCAAACTGAGGATGATGGGAAGAAGGAGGGCAGAGTCAGGAGAGACTCCAGAGAGCTGCCAAGCAAGCAGGATGTGTAAAAAATGGGGTAACATGCCATGAGCTACGTGGCAAAGCATAAATAGAAATATAAGTTAAGTGTAAGAGTTAGCTAGTAACAAGCCTGAGCTATTGATTGAGTATTTATAAGTAATATTAAGCCTCTGATTGGTTATTTGGGAACTGGCAGGCAGGAGAGAAACATCCATTTACAGGTATGGTACTTCTATTTCTTTTCAATAACACACACTAGCACTTTCAAATGTTTTGATTTACCAAAATTTTAAACGAGCAAAGGTTTCTAATAAGTAAATGTGTATATGAGTATAGGTATATGCAAGAATATATGAATGGACCTCTTCTTAAACCAGTTTTACTTCATTCTGTATTTGTATAAGGAGTAACTTTTAAAATAAACTCAAAAAAGTTAAATAGAAATAATTTTGGAGTTATATAAACCTCAGGCTGGGAAAAGAGTCAATATATGCTTGGTATTTTAACTGTGTAGGAAAATACTAAGAAATAAAACATATAGGATATATAGAGAACACTAATAGTAACAACTTGCCTGTTTTTAAGCATGAGTGATTGTGATGTCCATGTGTAGCAAACAAACTGGCTAGCCCCATCAACAAACAGAAATTATACTAGATTGTAGAAGCAGTATTTTTCCACTCCTTATAATACTAGTTAATATAGGATTCAAACTATATATATGTGAGTGAGTTTTCTTTCTAAATTTCCAATTAATTTAGTCATAAATATTAACTTTAAAAGGCCCATGGACAGAGCCTTAAAGACATCAATTGATGCTTTTTTCTGAGCTAATGACGTTTTTCGCTCTTTTTCATTTGTTCATTTCTATGTGACTGTAGATTCACATAAAGACATGGTAAATAATCCAGAGAGGTCTCTACCTCATCAGCAGTCTTCATAAAGCGGTAACTCACTGTAGGAGAATTATAAAAGATCCCAAAGAAGATGAAATTCACTTTCCTAGACCTTACTCATAGCTCACCTGTTTTATATGCTCGTGTGTGTGTGTGTGTGTGTGTGTGTGTGTGTGTGTGTGTGTGTGTCTTTTGCCTTCAGTTCTGGGCACTTTTATTGTGTGTATAGATTAGTGTGTTTACTCCTATAATATCCCATGCAGGACACTTCAACCTGGGCTCCTTTACTCATAACTACTTTTGATCTCCCTCCATCCCCTCTTTAGCTTCTGCTTGCTTTTCTGTTCCTATGCCTTGTAATTTTTTTTTCTAGTCAACGTATTTTAAATAACTTAATTATTACATTGAACAAGCCCTTATTAAATGTTCTTTGATTTAAATATGTAAAAAGTACTACCCCCAGAGGTTAGGTAGCAAGGAGGGCCCAAGGGGGGCAGGGATTTCCCTGGGAAGGAGAACTAGAAGAGAACTCCTGGGTAGACTCGGGGCTGGCAGGGATAGGAACATGAGGAACTGGGTTGAGAGGATGGGTAGAGGGGGAGAGTATTGAAAGAGATATCTTGATTGGAGGGGAATTCTGGGGTCAGGTAGAATCCTGGTGCGAGGGAAACTCCTATAAATCTACAAGGATGACCCCAGCTAAGACTCCTAGCAATACTAGAGATGTAACCTGAACTGACCATCTCCTGTAATTAGAATGGTAACAACCCCAATTGTTATTAGAGAGCCTTAATCCAGGAACATATTCTTCATACTGAGTTGCCTTGATCAGCCTTAATATAAGGGAGGAACTTATTCCTACCTTAACTTGATATGCCATGCTTTGTTGACATCCATGGGAGGCCTGCCCCTTTCTGAACAGAAAACAAGGAGGAGTGGACTAGGGGGAGGGGGCATTGGGGAAGGTAATGGGAGGAGAGGAGGGAGGAGAAACTGCAATCAGGATGTAAAATAAATGAATACATTAACAACAACAACAATAATAATAATGAGTGTGTGGATGCATGTTGGCCCATGTGTGTTGGAAGGTGCCCACCACGTATGTACTGATGCCAGTGGAGGCCCTTGATTAATGTCAGGTGTCTTCCTCCACGCATCTCCAGTGTACTGATGGAAGGTCTTCAGCTGATTCTGGAGTTTTTCAGACTTGGCTACCATTGACAAACCAGCTTATACTGGGGAATTTCTGTCTCTGTGTCATTCTGAGAATATAGGCAGACCATCACACACACATGGTTTTTAAATTTACTTGTGGGATTTTAACTCCACTCCTAAGACTTCCACAGAATGCACTTTACCAGCTCAGCCATCTCAACAACCCAAGATTTGTATCTCTAGATTATAAAAGGCTCAAACCTACAATAGACAAATTTTGCAATTTTCAGCTCCCGTGTTCCCAAAATCATGAGGACAATACCTCAGCTTTTCTCATTTTGGCCAAACTGATGAAATTAGAAGGCAGTTAAGAGTGTAGGCGGCAGACCCCAGGTTTGACAGTGATTTTCATGTCTTAGTGAATTTATGTTTTGGCAACATAATCAGGTGTTGGAAATACACTGATAAATTATTTGTGTCATGTGATTGGTTACCTCAGTTGGTTACCTCAATCCGTTCTGTGACTGGTTACCTCAATTACCCAATGTCTTGGCCATATGCATTTCTACCCCTCTCGCTCTGCAAAGAGCAGTGAATATAAGAAATGGCCATTAATAACCACTTTTACTGATCATCATTTCTTTTTTTATTTGCTTCCTCTTGTACTCTCAAATATTTGAAAGCAATATATCTTTCCTTGTTTTCTCTTCCTTCTTTATTATGTAGGATTTATTTGTAAATAATCTCTTTTCTATGTTCTGCTTTGGGATACTGAGCTGGGGCTACTGTGAACCTCCTTCTGGCCCCTGCAGGCTCCTTGCTCAAGCTTGCCAATTGGGGCTCACAAGGAAGAAACTAGAGGGCGAGGTTCTGAGGAGAACCACTGTTTCTTTCCTATTTGGTTTCTGTTCCCATTTTTGCTCCCTGTTTCTATTAAAATAATTTGTTCCTTATCAGTATGCACAGACATTCTTCTTTCTTATTTTCACAGAAACATGCAAAAGCTAACTGTTGCCCTTTTCTCAGAGATCTGAGTTCCATGTCTCTGGAGCTTTGTGTTTTAATAATTTCAAAGTCTTCCCTGTGGCACCCCAGCTCTTGGATTCAACTTTTTCCCACAATTTTTGTCTATGTTTAAGCTCTCTACTGTCTTCAGTTCTTTATGTCTAGTGAGTAATCATTATATATTTATTTACTTATGGAATGAAAAGCTTAGCTTAGCTACCAGTTTAGGAAGAAATAAATTATGCCATGGCTAGGTGAGCATAGCAACATACTTACAAGGCTGATTGTTATATTGTGCCATAGTCAGGAAGCAGAAAGTCATAAATGCTTAACTTTATTCTTCTTGCATATATTTAATGTGGTCAGCATGACTTATTGGCATGTATATGCAGTTTAATGATTACTATAGTCAATGAAGTTAATATAGTCATTGCTCTAATATTCTCCCTTAGGTGTGTCTGTGATAAGAGCAAGCTAAATTCCACTCTTTTAGCTCTTTATATTAACACTGCTGTGTTTAAATAACTGATTAACTGATACATGGTGTCTCACACAGCACATATTTACTCTTTTCTCAGTGTAATAATATATAATAAATATATTTCTATTGCTTAGTATAATATGTGGTTTCTTCAGGATCCTAGTTAGTTTTAATTTCAAATTGACCCACCTGGGAAGAGGAATCCCACTTGGGGAAATGTCTAGATTAGTCTGGCTTTTGACCATATCTGTGGGGAATTTTCTTGACTGCTAACTGATGTAGGAGGGTTAGTCCACTGTGGGATATGCTACCTGTAGGGAGTTGACCCTTATATAAGTAAAGCAGCTGAGTATGAACCCAGAGAAAGATTAAGATATCAGGATGGCAAGCATCATCCCTCTATGATTTTTGCTTCAAGTTTCTCCCTTGAACTACTATCTTGGCTTCCTTGGATAATGGAGTGTAATCTCAAGGCAAACCCTTTCTTGCCCTAAGTTTCTTTTGGTCACAGTGTTGATCAAAGAACCAAAAAGTGAACCAGATCATTCACATAGAATATAGTCTGGCACTATTGTGGGGAATTAGAAAATTGGGGGTAGGGGTGTATTCTGAGAAATATCAGAATGTTAATTACAGTGACCACTAAGTGAAACTATCTTCATATTAATTTCTAAGAGTTTTCTTCCTTAATGATTCACAGTTTACAAATAATAAAACATTATATTTTGAGACAATACAGAATTTTATGTATTGAAAAGCAAAAGCAAAAGCATTGTTGGCTTGGAAACAAAGGCATGACAATATGCAATTAATTGTTAAGTATTCATAGTTTAAATGTGTCTTATTGATACAAATTATTTTACCACTGCCAATTTTGAAATGTTTTCATTTTTAATTGTTCAGCTGTGTGACATATTTTATATAACATCTTATCACACAGCTTACTCTTTTCCCTTCTGGAATTCCTGCCTGATCCTTAGTTGCACTTTCTTCTTAAGATGGACTGCTGCTTAGGCATGCAATCTTCTGAGATATTTAGATTGATAAGACATGTCTTAAAGGGAACTTTGATTGTATAGTTCCTTTTTTAAATCCCCAGCCAGTTGATTGATATACACCCCATTATTACAGCAAAACATATTTTTCAAGTGGTCCATATACTTCTCCTACACAGGGACTTCTTGTGGAGTGCATTTAGCTTATGAATTCATTAAATGCTAAAAAGGGAACATAATTCCATGAGGTATCCTCTTTAAATGCACTCTAGCAAGATATATACAGCAGACCATATGACCTATGATAGAACGGCAGAGATTCTTTTCCAAAACTTAAAATTCTGAACACTCTTTTTTTTTTCTGATCTGATCTACTCATAGCTGCTGATATGTCATTATGTTTTATAAAAATGTTAAGTTAATTTTCTCATCTGTATCTATCATGTTGTACTTCTATAACTCAATGGTGCAAATTTTATGATTTCACTTTTCTTTACAGATGAACAAAATTCCATTGTACATATATACCACGTTTTAATTATTCATTAGTTAGTTGATGTCCATGTAGGTTAATTTCAATCTCTTGCCATTGTGAGTACAGTATCAGTGAGAGTGGATATAGAAGCATCTCTGTAGAAGATATCAAGTCCTTTGTGTATTCCTAGGAATAGTATAGCTAAGTGATATGATGATTCTAATTCCTTGAGAAACATTCAGACTCATTTCCAAAGTGGCTACACTATTTTGCATTCCCGTCAACAGTATCTGGGAGTTCTTTTTTTTTTTTTTTTTTTAACTTTGAACCATTTTTTTTTTCATTTCCCAAAATCAGTCTTACAGAGTGCTTCTCAGCCTATCATATCTAGCCTTTGTTAACAAGCTATTGTTGAACTATTAGCTTCTTGAAAAGCAACTTTAAAATATTCTATAATCAGTTAAATAAAGAATAATTTTTTTGGGAGTGCTTGTGGTTAGTCAGGTAGTGAACTAGTCAGTATGTGTAAGGTGTATGTTTTGGTTCTGTATATGTGTTCTGGAGGCAGATATATCTGTTTAGATACACAAACACCACAGTGAAAGCGTGGATAACAGCCAAAGACGGCCAGTGTCCTTCTCTGCCACTGTCCATGTTATTTTCTTGAGAAAGGGTCTGTCCTTGAACCTGGAACTAGGCTGGCA
Organism: Peromyscus eremicus; assembly: GCF_949786415.1. Taxonomy (NCBI): domain Eukaryota; kingdom Metazoa; phylum Chordata; class Mammalia; order Rodentia; family Cricetidae; genus Peromyscus; species Peromyscus eremicus. The sequence goes on from NC_081428.1 coordinate 11,953,119, forward strand.
GCCATCAAGCCCCTGTAACTCTCTGGTTTCTGCCCTTCATAGCATCTTGGGTTATAGGCATATGAACTATCCTGCCCAGTTTATTTGGAGGTTCCAGAGATTTGGCAGCGAACGTCTTTACATGTTCAGCCATCTCCAAAGTCCCCTCAAATTGTTACTACTCTCATATGAAACTTAGGTCCAATTTAGAAATGGAAGCCTCTCACTCAAATGCATTTCTCTTGAGAGTATACAGCAGTAGTGTTTATAAATCATGAACAAATATAATGGTATTTAAAAATGAATAACTGACTACAAATAGGTGTCTTGAATGGAGATTTAATCACAGTGTTCATTCATGGCATGCACATGTGTGATTTCCCCCCCTTGTGTTTTATACTGTATCCTACATGTCTGGTCTGTATAAATGCTTATGAATTAACAATAATGGATGGCTGAGGGAACCAGACCAGTGATCAGACACGGACCAATGGGCTCACTATTTGGAAAATCACCTCAAATGTGGCTTCACATTAGAAACACTTTGGATGTGCAGGAAGGAATAAACTCTCTGATGAATCACTGATTTATTTTTCACTATTAATAAAATAAGCTAAGCAAGAGTTTGCCCACAGCTTGTAGCTACATTACCTAGGAGGGAGGCTCCTGAAAGAATTTGGTGAGTTAATTTTTCTTCTTAGCAATAAAAGGAGGTAGTATCCATAATCTGGGTTTCTAATCTGCTGAACTCATTTTGAACTTTAAATTAGAATAACCACAAAATGAAAATCCTCACCAAGTTTCCCTACCTTAGCAGTCTTCCCATACTTGGACCTAAATGATCTTTTCACACATACAACCAAATTCCACAGTAATTGAATTAGTAGGGGGAGTATTAGTTTTACAATGATTTTTTTTCATACTCACACATGCAGTTTTGACAAGCACTGATAATATAGCTTACAAAAGGTATTTGCTAAGCAAAAAAATTCAAGAGTGGTAATTTGGATAGGATTGAAACAGAATTAAATCACAGCAGGTTTAGGAAAAATGAGCCAAATAATATGAGATTTACTGGAATTTGGCTAAGGGGTTGCTGAGAAGCGAGTCTGATGCATTTCCAGTTATAAAAAGGATTTTTACATTGCTCTTTCATGGAGACTTAACTTCAAAGAGATTATTAGCAACTACCACTAGGAAGGTGTGGGCAAGTTCTTTGTTCACACCCTAGGATTCAAGAGAATGAACCCCCTCACCATTTTGTAACAAACAATTAGATTGTTAGAGCAGGAACTTGGCCTCTGTTTGAATATTTTAAATGTAAAACATTCTTTGGAGTTGCAGTTATCCACAGATGCACAGTGAAGGAGTTTACAGTGACAAAATCAGGACTGGTGGCATAGCTCTTCTGCTATTTACTGGCTTTACTGTTTTCAAGATAAGGGCCTAGCACTGGGACTTTTAAGTTATCTTCTAGTGTAAAAACTCAGGATTTCATTTGTTCATTTTTTTTTTTTTTAAGATTTTTAAGGTCATTGGAGTTTAAGTAGCCACGGGGGGTTAAAAACATTCTCTATGTCAGAGCTGTGATTTCATTCCTGAGTGAAAGGCTTGAAACATTCTGATTGTTAAAGCCATTTGTGGTTACTGAACCTCTGGGTAAAGGCTGAATGTGGGAAAAGAACCCCATCACTCTTTTTTAAAAAGTCGCACAATCCAGCATCACTGGATCACATGCTAACTTCATTCTGTGAAAACAGACAAATTTTCATTAGCTCTTTTTGTATAATTTTCCCTTAAATCATTTGATAAAAGTTTAAAGAGAAGATGAAACAGGTGCACACACCTGCCATCCCAGAGTTTGTGAAGTTGAGGCAGGAAGTTACTATATTTAGGGACAGCCTGACATATGTAGTCATACCTTGCTTCAGAATATTAGAAGATAAAGGGTAATGGTATGGAAGGGAGAATGGGAGGGGCAGAGAGAAGTTTGGAAGTGGGGAGGGAGGGAGGGATGGAGTGAGGTAGAATAGAAAAGAAGAAGTATAAGGAGAAAATGATGGGGTGGATAAAATGAATAGCTTCTGAGTCAGTGTGCAGCATAGCTCTGTGGTTTGTGGCAGTGCATTTACACTTAGCCCTGGGATCATTTTCTTTACCAGAAGAGCTATTTGAGTCCCTTCCTAGAATCTATCACAATCGATCAGGACTAGGAATACTAAGAAGCATGTTGAGATCGTGGTGAAGAAAAGCAACTTTTCTGTTCAGCTAGTAACCTCATTTCCATCAGACATGCAAATGTAACTAAGACACATGTGAGGAAATGCAGGCATTCTTAGTTGGTATTGGTTACAACTACTTGAATACATAACTCAGGCTAAAAATCTCCTCATTCTTCTTATTAAAGTTCACATCATACACACATTACTCAGGCCAAATTTCCTTGTCAGTGGAAAAAATACTTTGAATAAAAGCCCTTAACACCTTTTCATGACATAAGATGCTATTTTGGAAGCTTCTTAATAGTATATATCCCTTTCATTTCATGACACTTGAATGCTAGTCCTTAACCATATGGTTAGTGGAGGTTCAGAAGGATATTTACACCTTTGTTATTGGCCTCTGTATTTATTTCTCAATTCTTGGACTATTTGGAGATTTCAAATCCACTCTCTACTTCTGCTCCAGTCTGTAGGCACATAATTGCTTTCTAAAAAAATCTATGAGACCTAGTTGAAGTAATTATTTTTGTCTTCTGTTACAGAAGAATTGGTAGGTATTGCAAAATGCCATTATTTAATTTGGACTTATCCAGCCCTCTGGGATGTGTGACCTACTTTCAATGAAGTGTCAAGGAGATTTTTTTTTTTTCTTTTCCTAACCACAAATCATCACAGGCTGCCTTACATGACTATGGCATACTCTGAAAAAGTCATAGAGAACCAGGATAGCACTAGCTTAAGTAGGAAACTTTAAAACCAAACATAGAAGTGTGCATCATTTCCTTGAGCACCTTGATTTTTCTACCTAAGTTAAGCACATGATCTGCCACAATTTATAAGATAATCCTCTCTGATCACATATGCCAGGCTCCTGGAGGGAAGTGGAAATTGCAAGAGAATGCTGGTGAGGTTATTTTGCTTATTTTCTTGTTGTTAATTTTTTGTACACGATTAATTTTTACCTATAGGATTAAAAAATCTATTTTTTCCAAGCTTTTAATAAATAGATAATGCTACATAGAGGAACATTCATCTTTTAGTAGAATTCAAGTAATCTATTTATGACCTTTAAACATATATTCCACCCCATGCCTTTCTAATTTTAACTGCCTGATGTTTAAAACAATAGTAAAAACACTAATAAAGTAAGCATAGTATGCTGAACATAATGTAAATTTTATATAATAAGTGACTGTTTTACTCTGTTTTCTATTACTATAGTGAACATTATGACCAACAACAAGTTGGGGAGGAAAGGGTTTATTTGGCTTATACATTCTGCTCACAGTTGATCAGTAAGGGAAGCCAAGCCAGGCACTCAAGCAGAGCAGGAAACTCCAAGCAGGACCTATAGCAGAGACCATGGAAGAATGCTACGTACTAACTTGTTCTTCATGGCTCTGTCTGATTACTTTCTTTATGCAACTCAGAACCACCTGCCCATATTTGACCTCACCCCTCAATGGGATGTGCCCTTCCATGTCAATCATTAATCAAGAAAATTCCTCACAGGCAAGTCTACAGGCCAATCTATGGTGATATTTTAATTGTATTGAAATATGATGTTGTTTGTATGTTAATAAATAAAGTTGCCTGGGGGTCAGAGCTAATAGCAAGCCATAGCAGAAGCCAGGCAGTGGTGGTGGTGGCACACCTTTAATCCAGATCATGTGACAGGCAGATCTCTGTGTGTTCAAGGATACAGCCAGCATGGAGACACACACCTTTAATCTCAATACCAACCATAGAAGACCTAGAGGTCTGTATAGACAGGCAGTGATGAGTAGGTCATGTGGTTGGGTTTACAACCAATGAGAAGGCAGAACAGAAAGTCAATAAAAAGACAGATACACAGGAAGTAGCTCTCTTTCTGAGAGGAAGGATGACAGCTGAAGCGAAAGGTAATAAAGGCGGTTGTAAGTCTCAGCTCTGAGCTACTGCTCTGACTTCTTGGGCTTTTAACTCTGCACTTGGCTCTGTGTTTCTTATTTAATAACACTGTTCATCTACAGCAATCTTATGGAGGCATTTTCTCAAATAAGGCTCTCTCTCCTGAGAATACTCTTGCTTCTGTCAAGTTGAAAAAAATCTAACCAGCATAATGACATTTGATCTTGTCCACACATTTCTTTTTGATATGCACTAACTTATTAGTGCATTAATTTATTGAGTAGAGTTTATTGAACACCTCATATTCCATACATTGTTTAATGTCCTAAGCTACAGATAACACAGGTAAATTTTTTCACCCTTGTGATGCATATATCTACACTAAAATATATTGTTTGAAGAAGCAATCATGAACAAAAAATAGATTATATTAATGCTAGTCGGTGATTCTACAATACACTACTGTAATATCTTTGAACATAACTTTGTACTTTATTTTTCTTGCAAATAAAATTCTTCATTAAATGCTTAAGACAAATTCTCAAAAGGAAAATTTACCAGCTACAGACAAATGTAGATATCATATGATTTCCAATAGATATGAAAATAACTAGATAAAGAAATCAAGGGGTTTAGAAATTATCACATTTCTATAATAAGATGTTTATCATTTAACAGGTATTCTTACTGTGTGCCAAAGAATCTGCAATTATTTGTTTAAAGTCCAAAGCATTGATCTTAAATGCCAGCTCATTAATGAACTACCTGCCAGTAACTGAATGCTACAGTAAGATTAATAAGGGCAGTAGCCTATTGTGGAAAGTCTAATAAGTCATTTTTTTTGGAAACCACTACCTCCTTTTACTATTACAGTAGAAAATTCTTTTAGTCTTCTTCCCATAATATATTTTTAAAAGCTGTATTATCAATGACTTAGTTACTAAATGTATGTGACAATATTCCCCCAAATTCAATAATTTTATTCTCAGTTCAATACGATAGACTGGTGGTGGTGGTTTTTGATCAAATATTTAATATTTTCTCATATGTTCTTGCTGATAGTTTAATTTCTCTTTCTGTTTCTGCCCCTGCTGCTCTACTATAAATGTACATCATACATTAGGATTCTGTATCATTGCCTCTTTTCCCCTCCCTCTACCCCCAAATCAGTAAAATTAGAAAGCTTCCTTTGTAAATAAGTTAAAGAATGTTACTTACACTTAACCACCAGTGATCTGAATTTTACACCTGTATTTAACTCTGTTGTTTGGTCATCTGCCTTTAAACCATGTATCTCGGATCACACTTGTGGGCAAAGTTATTAAGCAATGGTAAAAATTACCATATTCAGTTCTTTTATTCAAAATGAATCTTAGAGTTTCCATGATAAAATTCTGAATCAGGGAATAAGATTTTTCACTAATTTGACTACTGTACATTTTCCCCTTTCACTGAGACAACTGATCATATCCTTATATCCTTTGGCCTTACCTTTCCTCATTTTCCTTTACTAAGTAGAAATTGACTGTTGTGGTCTGTTGTAAACTGCAATGTACTTTATTATTTTTTTTACCTACCAGAAACATAGTCAAAGATGACTAATATATAATTCAATCTAAAAGTTTCAAGACAGATTTTAGAAACAGCAGAAGCAGAAATGTGGTGGAAAACACAGCTGAACCCACTGACAAGAGAAGCAGAGAGTGAAGTTGCTAAGGAAGTCCTCTAGACTGGAGCTCTGGAGGTCAGTCCAGCATGTGCACAACATGAGCCCAGGCTAGACCAGAGTGAGGAAGTAGTGATGAGTAATTGCCTGGCTATGGAGAGTTGGTCCTAGCCCTGAAAGACAGGAAGGAGTAAAGAAAGCTTTTGTTCTGAAGGAAAAAAATCCCATTTAATATGTGGTCATTTACTTGATCATTTCCCCCTGCCCCTGTATGTTGCTTCTCCGTATTAAAGGTGGGTTTCTTTTTCTGTCCGTCAAGATGTTGGGTGTTTCTCTACACTGGGAATAGTTGTTGGGGTGAAAGCATTCCCTTCCTCTCCAAAAGTTATCTGGAATGAACTGGAAGTAGACAGAGTGGAAAATGCATCATAGAATACAGTTTCATTAGTCTGCACCGGAAAACTCTCAAGAAAGTACAAACCAGTACTGCAGTGAGAGACAAGGGCTTTATGCGATTTTTTTTGTGATGGAAGAGGAAATGGGAGGTGCAGGCAGCTTTTGATGGTTAGTAAATCATTAGCTGGGGAATGAATGAGCCCGGAATACAGGCAGCAGTTTGTAAGTGGTTCTCTTTAGAAGCATACAAAGGACAGTTAGCAGTTTCCGACAAAGTCTGTCTAGGAGTCCTGAAATTCTGCAAGCTTCTGCTCTTAGATAATGAAATCTCATGGAGAAGAAGGAAGCAAGTGTTTTGTTACTAATGGATCTAGTATTTAAACAGATAGAGGAATGTTAGGGTAAAGCATCTTCTAGCATGTATGAGGCTCCAGTCTGTTTCACTTTCAGTAATCAGCATACAATGATACAACACTTTTGAAAGACAGTCAGTCTAGTCTTCTTCATGCTAAAATCTTTTAAAAACACCCACCCTTTCTTATTTATGCCTTAATTCTATAATGATATTTTCTTTCTTCAAAGTTATTCTGCCAAATGCAGCCCCTTTTTACCCTTAATTTCAGTTTCTGTCCATCATATCCAACCCATAACATTCAAGAGAGGCTCCTCTTGAACTTTATAGTCTAGAATCTGCTTTAAGCTCAGAAGATGCTGTTGAAAAGAATCTTACTTGTGGATGTTTTGGGTATCTTGGTGTCACTGAGCACGTTTGTCTATTGCATTTCCAGAGTTTTTCATGGGTTCATTGATCTGTCAATCCACTGCTTTCAAAATTTTGACTAGTCCTACACTCATCTATTCTCTCTCCCAACAGACACACACACAGAGAGACACTACATCTGTTTTCAAGTGTGTACATCTGCTCCTTGGTGTTAAAACTAAAGAACCCTGGTTTTGTGTTTCCAACTACCTATGTGGTATTTCAGTAAAGTTCTCTCTATAACCTAGAGCTCACTAAAGCAAAATTGGACAAGTTTCATTTTACTTTTGAACAATTCACTATTCCAAATTTTATCATTTCTGACTATATCACCACTCTTATTTTAATATTTTATCAAATTCTTTTTTATCCACTTCACTACTTCATATTTTAAAAGTTGGTGTCTTTTCACATTGATTCTGGGAAACACAACTAAATATTGAATCACAAACTATATTTAATATGCTATTTGTTTTTACTGTTATTTCTTTGTCATAACTAAATAATTTTTTGCTACCTACAAAGAAGCCAGGATGACCTTCTTCTGTAATTCTGATGTTCTTTCTCATTTAATGTTATCTAAATTTCAGGCCATGCTCATTGGGTATTGGGATTGATCTGAAATGTATGGATCATTACAGCCCTTCATTATACAACAACCCTCAGCATTTTGGGGTGAGTCCAACAAACTGGAGGACATGTGGCTGAACACATTTCCTAAGCAATTTCATATACGAAAGAGTAACGTATCAACTCAGGATGGAAGTTGCCACGCCAACCTATAGAACACTCCAAGTTTGTGCGTCCCAATAAACTTATCTGGGGGTCAGAGAACAGAACAGCCACTAGATAGACGTAAAGGCCAGAAAATGGTGGCACACACACCTTTAATCCTAGCATTCCAGAGGCAAAGATCCTTCCGCATCTCCACTGGAAACAGTCAGACACGGTGAAACACACCTTTAATCCCAACACTTGAGATCTCATGTCTTGCTTGAGAAAGACACAGACCTTTAATCCCAGGAAGTGATGGCAGGAAGCAGAAAGGTATATAAGGTGTGACAGCCAGAAACTAGAGGTTTTTAGGTCTTTTTAAGCTTTTAGGCTTTTGAGAAGCAGTTCAGTTGAGATCCATTCGGGTGAGGACTCAGAGGCTTCCAGTTTGAAGAAACAGGATTGGCTGGGAAGTTGGTGAGGTGAGGTTAGCTGTGTCTTGTTCTGTTTCTCTGATCTTTCAACATTCATCCCAATACCTGGCTCTGGATTTGTTTTTATTAATAAGACCTTTTAAGATTTGTGCTACACAAGTTCAGTTTCTGAGCCAGTTCATGATGCTGCTGCCATTTTTAATTGACTAATCCATGAGCTAACAGATGTTAACTAATCCTTACAGTTTTTGCAGTGTGACAATAATAAAGTCAGATTCAGCAGAAAAACTTCAATAATGATTCTTATCATTGGTCCTTCTCTTGTAGAAAGATATTCAGATCTTTTTTGCAAGTAAAACATACATTTCTACAGAGAAATCTTTGTTTTGGATGTCTGAGTTGGCATTTATCATCACAATTTGTTTCAAGGACCTTTTCATAAAGTTCAGTTTGTTTCTATTTCGACAGAGTATCTGACTTCACAGTGTAATGTACCACACCTTCTAAATCATCCTAAAATGTGTTTCTTATACACATGCTAAGCTTCTCTTTGGAGAAAAAGCTGATAACAAGTCCACTGCAGTGTCCTTTATGGGGAAGGTTGTGATTACAGTTTAAAGGCAGAAGAATGCACAAGGCACCACAGATAACTTGACCTTTCTTTTGATTTAATTTTAGCTGAATAAAACTATAAATATATTTTGAACTTTGTTCTAATCTGGGAAGGGAAATGAGGTAAACTGCAAAGATAAAGATGAGCTCAAGAAAATTCAGGAAGTGACACACCACTCAACTTCCATTCTTATTGTTATTTGGGACAGCATGTCCCTTCCTACTCTGAGCCTGTGTCGTTTTCCAAGGAGTGTAAGGAGTTGAGACTACAACACAGCCTTTATGAAGAGTGTAGTTAACATGTGCTCACTCGCAGTCCTGAGATCATGTTTGGATTGTGAAGGATTGACAGCAGACTGGCCCTGTGGAGTTTGGCAACGTCGTCTGTTCATTCTAGTTATGCCGAGCACCTCCTGTGTGGTCTCACTTGCAGACCACTTTGAAAACCGCTTCCCTACCTCAAATTGATTGACTGTGCTTGAAAAGTACCTAGGATGCAAAGCCAAATTATTCAGAGTATTATTCGTAATTAACAAACATATATGTTACTTTGTAATTAATTTTCTCAATGGAACGATCATGTTTTAAAATGTAGATTCTTAATTTTTTTAATGTTTATTTTCCTAACTGTACAGATGAGACTATTCCTATGAAATAATTTTGGCACATGGTAAAATCCTTTCAGTATCATGTTTTTTTTTTTAAATTTAGTATCTTTTTTTTAAATTTAATATGATCTCCTTTCAACAATAACAATCCAGTCCTTAAAATAGCATGGTGCCAGAGAGACAATTTCACAGGACTTAACTCAACAAATATAACCTCCGCGTCTTTTCTTCCTGGCCTTCCTTTTGAACCCTGTGCTGTCCTGAATTTTTCCTGTAGGAAATTATAAAAATAACTCTGATCCTAATGAGAACACAAGTATCCAAAGCAATTTTCAGAGATTATCAACCCTTGAATCATACTTATGTGACAGAGCTCTATTGTATGTGCCATCACACATTCTAAAAGTCTTTGGCCAATTTCCAAACAGGCTAAGCCAAAGGAGGATTTTAAGCTGGAGGGGGCCTTTCCTTTCTCAATAAAGATTGCATTTTAGCTGGAAGCATGTGGATAATATAATGTCTGTTTGTTTGTTACTAAATACCTGTAAATGATGCTTAATATTAATAGTAAAAAATGCAGAAAAGTCAGATTATGATAAAATGTAGTTATGATATATTCTAATGCTATGAAACACATAAGAGCAGTTAAGTTCTCTATTGGTTTCATGTTAGATCTAGTGTCTTAAATGCTGTGTTTTCATTTCAAAGGAAATGTATAACTCTTCGGAAATATCTTTAGTTATTACATTTAATAGATATGCTCAAGTAAATCTGAAAGGGAAAAGAAGAATTTTACTATACACAGAAAATAATGATATTTTAAATTTGTGACAGAGAAATGAAGGAGCACTACAAAGTATTTATAAGAATGCAACTGTATGTATCTCATGAGCTTCTGTTGGTGACACATGCTTTAATCTCAGCAATAAGGAGGCATGGTGGTATTCTGTAAGTTCAAGGCCATCTTGATATATGTAGCAAATTCCAGGACAGCCAGGGCTACATAGGGAGACACTGTCTCAGAAGACAAAGATGAAGGAGAAGGAAGAGTAGGAAGAGGAGAAGGAGGAGGAGAAGAAATAGAAAAAAGAAAGGAAAACTAAAGTAGAAAGAAAGAAGAGAAAGAAATAAAGAAAAATAAAACGAAACTAAATATAAAGTCAATTGCTATAAAAATTGGCTAAGTTATTCACACAACTTCAGAATATAGAAATTCCAGAATGTTAAAATCATTGAAATGGAAGTGGTCAGTATCTTTCTTTTTAAAGTGGCTTTATTTTTTTTTAATAACAGAACACATTGATGTTTATTTAGAGTACTCAATAGTTACTTATAAGGCATTCCTGCTTGTCTATGAGAAGCACTACATAGTGTTTGACCATTTATTATCAATGTATTCTAGTCTTTTGTTATGAAAAAATGTAGTTGCTATAAAAAGGAACACTTCACACAAAAAAAGCACCCAATCTTGTAAGCACCTAGTTACAGAACTTCAGAATAAATAGAAAAAAATGACAAAGTTCCAAGAATGTTAATCCATAATCACAGTGGAAGACTACCATGGCTCTACTACAAAATTATTTTAAAAGAAAACAATGTGTACATACCGTTAACATTGAATGTGTTAATGCGCATACACCCTATATCAACATGTAAGAGAATATATATTACTTTCAAAGAACTATGGATATTATTTGACACACAGGTTTACCAGTTAGACATGCATTAAGATGGAACTTAACATTGCTTCCAAAACAAACAGCAAATCATGTTGGCTTCAACCAGCAAGGGGTTACTTTTAATCAAAGCATGAATTAAAAAAAAAAGGAATCTACAACTAATATACTCAGTCAGAGGTTTTTTGAGGAAACTAAATCATTGTTACTGTTCCACTGTTTACGTCATCATGATCAAAACTTTAATGTGGGAATTTTAGTCAGTGAGTTTAAATAGTGCTTTGCCCTTCAGTTTTTGCAACACATAGAATTGATTTTTCTATTTAAAGATGTATTTTTATCACTTTTTATTATGTGTATGTGTGTGAGTCTATGTGTGGGCATGTGCACATGAGTCCTGGTGCCCACAGAAGCCAGAGAGGCTAGGTTCTCATTGGAGCTAGAGATAAAGCAGTTGTGAACTGTCTGATGTGGTACTGGGAACTGGTCCTCTCCAAGAACAGTATCTGCTAAGCCATCTCTACATCTTACTTATTAGTTTTTCTTATTATGGCCTGACATTTATTATAGAAAATAATTTTAACTATATGCATAGATTTGTGGTAAACGATAAGGAAAGTACTATATAGCTTAGTCATTTGTACACAAAGTATCCCTGTACTCTCTTCATGCCTATCCTCAACTCTGCCTTAAGAAATTCTTCAATGGCTTCTGATGTTCAATGTCCTTGCAAAGCAGTGCATGTGAGCCTACCCCCACCTCTATATATGCTAGTCTACTCTGGAGACCACTCCTTCAGCACCTGTATAAAATGTAACAGATACTCTCTTAGGACTTCTATGACTTGTTGGCATATGATTCATCAGCATTTATTGATATTCCATTGGATGGGACTAACGATCAAAATAAGAACACTAATATTAGGCTCTCATATAAAGCAGAACAGGGATCTATAGGCTTCCAGGCTACTTGGTTTGTCAAATGACATGTGTTGATCATCCTTGTAAAGATTCAACTTTTTCTTACACTAGTATGAGACTGTTTTGGTTTGCCTGTTCATCTTTGCTGAAGTTGAATTATCCGCCTATTTTTGGCATATTATAGAAATTGTTTATATGTTTTGCATATAACTCCCAACCACACGCATAATTAATAGTTGTGTTTTCATTCTGTAAATCTTGACTTTGACATCACAAAGTGTTTAACTTTTACAGCATCCCATCTTCTGGTTTTGCTGTGCTTACCCTGGTCTTATGTCCTGTCTAAGAATTCATTGCCATGTTTCCATCAAAGTTTGTCTCCTATGGTTTGTTTAAAAAAATATTTATTTGTGCTTAAAATGTAAAATTTGATTTCTTTTTGAAACTATAAATTTCTCATTTAATGTGAAGCTAAATAGAATTGTCATTTGATAGTTATTGTTTTTATAGTTATCTCCCTATTAGTTATCAAAACAAATTAACCCATCATGTTGTACATACTATGATGCTATCATGGAAATCTTGATATTCTATTTCAAAAATAGAAAATGCATCAGATGACTAGTACGTGTCAACTTGTAGTCACACGGGATCATTAATTTTCGTTAGAGGACTTCCTCCATACTTTTAGAGCCTTTTCCAGCCTTAAATAGCCTTGTGAAATCCCATTGGTCTATCCATGAGGTATCATTGCTGGAAGAAACTTGTAATTTCAGCAAAGTGATAGCGACAGCTGTGCTAGCTACTGTAGCCCACTGAAATATTGTATTGTCATGGGTAGAAAGGGAAGTTTGCGGTGGTGGAGGCAGCAATAGAGGGGAGACCAACCATACCTGCAGAGATGGGGAGGAAATAACCCATAAGGACAGCATTATTTATTTCTAAATCGTGTTTACACATAACTGTTAATATTTTTATAAGGGTCCTTAATTACCATTATCATGTACTCTACAAGGATCATATATATATATATATATATATATATATATATATATATATATATATATATATATGATCACAGGCGGATCTCTGTGAGTTCGAGGCCAGCCTGGTCTATAAAGTGAGTTCCAGGAAAGGCGCAAAGCTACACAGAGAAACCCTGTCTTGAAAAACAAAACAAAACAAACAAAAACAAAAAAAATTTAAGAAGGGAGGTCCATGGCTTCTTCTTAGGAAGTGTCATTTATTCCTGTAGCCATAAGGTGAGTGACATTGGTAGACAAAGAGCACAAGAGGACATATTCCAGAGAGACAGTAACAGGGATACAAGTAGAGAAAGAAGTCATGTGATTTATTTGGTGAGTTACAACTGGGGGACAATAGATGACTTCAGATACTTAAGATGGATGGATGTATAGGCATGTGTCTTAGTGAGGGTTTCTATTGCTATGAAGAGACACCATGACCACAGCAATCATGTTGGCTGCAGAGTGAGCACAGGTAGCCAGCAGTTTTTCCGGTGACCCCCTGGAGCTTCAGGGCTTGGAGACTTTTAGGCTGCTCTAAGCCCCTCTCTGCCTCTACAGACAATAGGTCTGTCAGCAGGCAAGGCTCCAAACCCCAAACCCCCACCAGGGACAGGGGACAGTGCTCTGTCTATTTTAACTAGGTGAAACTGTGGAAGCCTCGCGCTAGGGCGGGGGCACTTAGGGAGGAAGGGGAAGGCCCCACTCACAGCGATTTCACTGGTCTGGGGCTAAACTTGCCAGGGAACTGAGATGGAATCAGCTCCTTTTTCAGGAATGGAACTATGTAGGTTTTTCCTGGTTTTACAGAACTCTGCATGTGGTAACCTGCAGCTTCAAGCGCCCGCCAGCTGGGGAGGAAGCTGAGGGCAGGAGCCACCCAGGACTTTGGAATTTGCCCCACATGAGTGCCAGATACTGGTGAAATTATTAAGGCCACTCCACGTGGTTAAAAGGGAGATTTACTTAGTGGTGTAACTTACAAATGAAGGGATAGGTAGTTTGCGGGTTCTGGGAAAGATGCAATGCAGTCGGGTGGTGTTCTCTGGAGAACTCTCCTCGGTCTACCTCCAGCGTCCAGGGTCCAGGAAACAAGAGAGGTGGCACATCCAGATCTCGGATCTTCAGGGTCCTCTCTTGGCCCTGCCTTGTAGGTGTGACAGTTACCAAAGCCTCAATGGGGGTTGGAACTTCCAGACCAAAGCTGGAATGGCTACCCATTACAGATATGGTGTTGGAGAAGGAGCTGAGAGTTCTCATATCTTTGATCTATAGGCAACAGGAAGCTGAGATATTGGGTGTGGCTGAGCACATATGAAACCTCAAAGCCCACCTCCACAGTGACACACTTCCTCCAACATGGCCCTACCTCCAACAATGCCACACCTCCTAATAATGCTGCTCCCTATGAGTTTATGGGAGTCTATTACATTCAAACTATCACAACATGGGATTTTTTTTTTAAAAAGGGAGAGAGATCAAACAAAGACTATATTGAGCAGTGGATCATGAACAAGTATATATATTTTCAGTTTTACTATAAGATTTTTGAGACAACTTTTTGAAACCTTCAGAAAGGAAAGGTTCATTCTTTCCACCTACTCAGAATGAAATCTTATGGAGAACCACACTGGTGCTGTATTCTTTTTAATCAGCTCAACTACCAAGAGCATTGAAAGCCACAGTGCAAACTATTGGTTTTGTAATTTAAAATGAGCAATAACACATCCAGTAGATCCCTTTGATCTACCATGCTAACCTCACATGATGCTGTGCAGTCTTCTAGTCTGGGATCAGAACAGTTTGGCTCTCATTTTTACAGTAGCAAAGGAGTATGGTTGAGGAAACAAACAATTGCATGGGTGGCCCAATCTGCATGCCTCAACTGTAATTAATGGCTCGAGATCTCTTTGAAGACTGACATTAATAATGTAAACAAACAGAGGAAGATACCATGGTTTCAACCAATAAAATATAATTTAATTTAAAAATTACAGAAGAAACTTAGGCTGTTTCAAGTGCAGATGCAATGAAAATAAACTCACAGAGCTAAAGCTAACTAAAGTAGAAAACTTAATCACTCTTGAATGACTTACTTAAAAATGTATTAGGCATGCACACGTATTCACAGGCAGATATATGCACACACACACACACACACACACACACACACACACACACACACACACAAATCCCTACATTAAATTACCTAAGTCTGTGAACTATCTTGCAAACCACCATGGTAAGACCAAGACAAATAAACTTAAGTGAATGGGCAGTAAAACTTAGAATTTGCCTGGTCCAGGGTCCTGCTAGCAGACTGGAGCCTGATGTAGAAAGTTAGTTGGAAAATAATAAAATATGTACTTCTCAGAATAGATGACTTTAGGAAGTACCAATAAGGTCTAATGGAAGGAAATACTTCTCTAATGAATGAATTGTGACATCCTAAAGTTAGCTTCCCATATAGGCAGAACACATCAAGAATGGTAATGATAAACACAAAGTACAAGTGTCTCAGCCAGAAAATTGAGATATGCTATTAAAATTTAAACAGCAGTGGGACACAGGAAGAAGATATTTAGAATAAAGTAAAAAAAAAAAAAAACAGGAGAAATTGAGACTAAAAAATAAGGCAGACAGATGAGCAGGAGTGTTTTTGAGAAGCAAACTGTACTTCATGGAAGCCAGTATCAATACAGTATTGGGATGTGTCAGAAATTTAAAGCCACACTACACAAAATATCAGGATTAATTTTTATTTCTTTTCCTTCTTCCAAGTTACTAAACTATTAGCTGTGATGATGCAAGGAGAACAAGGGGTGTAAATTTTATTCAATGACTCAGCTTGGGGTAAAGAAGTCTATTGAAATTAGTAATCAGCCTGAGACTAGCAGGTAGTTTATGTGAACATGAACAGAGACTAAAAATCAAAGAATGTAGTAATTTTATCCATCAATGGCTTCATCGATTTTCCATTTCTACAACTTAGCTTAAACCTGATGGGAGTCATTTAGACTATGTATGTAATTTTGAACCAGTTGTACAAGGTGGAGGAAACACTGTTTTTTGTTTGTTTGTTTGTTTGTTTGTTTGTTTTTGTTTTGGCTTTTTTTCTATAGCCAACTGAAGTTTCATCTTTAAAGAGAAAAATCAATCAAAGAAATGAGCTCCATGGCTGCATAGTGTGGTGTTGTTGGAATGAATGCCCAATAGTCAACAAAGGATACTTAACAAAATCTTCAGAAGAAGCAGTAAGCGTATTATATCCCAGTTCTTTCTGGGTCAAATATTTTCTCCAGGAAAAAGGCTCATGAGACGGAGGGGGCAAACAAATGTCATGTGTCTGAGAAAGCTGAAACTTGGAAGCCTCATGGCTGACCCTCTCCAGTTTTATATGGAGGTAGTAAAGAACTCCTGGGAGGAGACTCTGGAGAGAGGCTATCTCCAGGACTCACTAAATTAACAGCAAGTAGTGCCCAGGGCACCAGGGATCCAGCTTTTCAGTTGTCAACTGTGTTGGGCCTGCTTTTCAGTGACATAACTGTTCTTTCTAGGGTCATCCTTGCTTCTGTGAGTAACTACTCGCTCACACCCCATTAGTAACCACAATAATGATTCATTGGTTCAGCAAGCTTGATTCTAGTGTAATTGTTACTTCAGTTTGTTGTGAGTTCCCTTTCTTGGGGGAATGTCTTGAATGTCCCCTGGAAAAGCTTTTCAAACAACCAAACTATTAGAAGCACTATGGAGAAACAACAATTAGAAGAGAGACCACATTCTTCCTAAGAGAAGCAGGGAATAATACACGATTTGTGATAACTTTACATTATTTTTTTATTATTGTGTATCTACTTTTTATTCAAAATCTATCATATCTATCTATCTATCTATCTATCTATCTATCTATCTATCTATCTATGTCTATCTATCTATTCATCTATCTATAATCTATATATACAAATACATCAGTATACCTCAGACATAGTAACATCTGTTTCATAAATTCCAAACTATATCAAGTAGAACTTGCTTCCACTTGAAACACCTTTAGTTTTACTGTGTGTTTATGTGGCTTGGATCATTATTATTATTTGTTCACAGGATAAGCACTGCTAATATTCTCAACAAGAAATCTGGTAATTTGGCCATCATTTCATTTCAACCAAGATCTATCCACTCTTCCTCCCCCACTCCCTACCCCCTGCTCCAGCCCAAATCACCATGTCTTCAATGGAGCATTTAAAAATGTCTAATGAAAGGAAAGACTGTCAGAAGTTTGAATAAATGTCTAATTCTGGTTTAACAGTCCCTTACTGTGGATGTGATCTCACAACTGCCACAGAAATGAAGTCCTCATTATCAGATAAAGACATAAGGACACTGTTCCCCTGTTCCATTCTCTCCTCTGACTGGCTCTCTACAATATGAGCTGAGTTTGGGCTTTAATTACCCCACTATAAGCAAATACACAGCACCCTAAAGTAAAAGCATCTCTGTGCTGTCTTCCTTATAATAGCTAGACTTAACAGCTAAATAACTGCAGGCTTCTCCTGAGATAATAAAGGATATTAAAACAAGTCAGAGCATGGCAGTGGAAGGATGTTTCAGCAAGGCTATTTCTAAATGATTTTAAATTGCCAAACCACTAGTTTCCTTTCATTTGGGCTTTCCCTTGTCATCCCACAACATTCTTCATGGCTGGAAAGTCTTCAAAGAAGAAACCCAAAGATAAACAAAAATATGAATCATATGTAAGCCAAATATACAAATAGGCTTTAAAGCAGAAGATGGTGAAACCCTCTTCTTTGCTTTGAAAATCCATCAGGGTCTGGGACACCTCGCACAGCCTTGAGACAGGGGAAGGAACGTGGACCTGCCTCTAAGAAATGTATCTCCCCATGGGAGGCCTTACCTTCTTGTAGGAGGGAACGGGGGAGTGGTTTGGGAGGGGGAGGTTGGAGGGACAGGAGGGGAGAAGAGGGGAATCTTTGATTGGTATGTAAAATGAAGAAAAAAATTTCTTAATTAAAAAAAGGAAAATCCATCAGAATCAATTTTTGGAGGATGGGGTGTAAGCCAGGGGAGAAGGGAACCTTAATATGAGATGCAAATCAGAACTTGTAGATTTTGATGCTACAGATGCTAATATTGACACAGAATGAGTTATTTTTCCTGAGTTGCCAGATTACGGTTTAGTATATATCACTGAAAACAAACTATTCACTAAAGCATAGACTATATATGTATACATAATATAGTATAATATAATATAATATCACATAATATTCATTATTGGGTTGGATTATATTGCCTATTGAATTTTGAAATACTGGCACAGAGTATTAATTTATTAGGAAATAAATAGAGTGGGCTTGTAATCCAATATGAAGACTGTCCTCATAAGACAGAGAGGGTTGGACATGAACATGTGCACTGAATATTATGTGGGATGAAAGATGATATATTATGAGCACAGAGTATCAAACATAGACAAGAGACTCCAGGATACTAGGAAAGGGAGATGTGCCTTCACAACCCACAGCACACCATAGAACCTAGGTAGAAGAGAGGCATGTACCAGATTGATCCTGAGAGCCCCCACTAAACCCTAGAACCCATGCAGAGGAGACACCTATAAGAGGTAGACACTCATAGCCTTCAGGAGGATCCAAACTCACCAATATCCAAAGCCATGAAACAGTTCATTTCTCAGCCTATGGTTTTTGTTATAGAAGTCATGGTGAACTTATACATAATATCCTGGTGATGGAATCAATATGAAATTAATATTTGATTCTTAAAGCGGTTTTTGATGAAAAAATCTGCCTAAACCTAACGGAGCAGATAAAGGTGCCCTAAGCTCTTCTAGTTCCTGAGCTTTGTATTCTTTGAATATTTCTTGATGCTGTTATTTGCATTAAATTAAATAAGTTGGTGTGAAGAAAGTTTTAGTTGCCTGTGCTTTCTGTGTGAAGTGTTTTCTTTGATCAAAATTGTGCTGATTGTAAGTTTTTCAAATTTTGGCCTTGTCTAAAATTTGGCTTGGCTCTCTATCTGTAACAGCCCTTTCTTTCTGAAGAACCTAGAAAAAGAAAGAACTGCTTCCAGGATATTTTGGACACTTTTGGATATAAATTCATTATGTAACAAAAGCCTCCTGGGCCAGATCAGAAGGCAGCTAAGAGATACAGACAATTGGTGAATTGTTATATTGTTACTAATTAGGAAGGACCAGAAAGTAAGAGAGTTGCTAGCCATCCTGCGAGTCAAGGAAAAGAGGTTGTTGACTATGAGCCCTTCCTTTCAGAAAGAGGCATTGGGAATCTAATTTTAGGATTCTATTGTGTGACTTTTCCTTGAGGGACATGGAAAAATGTCTCTGTTTACTATAAATAGCAGGCCAATGACAGACTAAATGAATAATTCTACCCAAGTCTAGGTTGATGAACCAATGAGTTTAGTGGACTTAAAATCAGGAACAAGAGGGGGACCCAGGTGAATAAGTGAAAAGTTTGCCCTGGCAAGGGTAACTAATAGAAAGTTGAGTAAATGCTCTTCTAGGTCCAGTCTGTGTGGTGTCCCACCAGAGTATCCTCTACTAAGAAGTTCTTTAGTGCTGATACAACTTCAGGGAGTGGCTTCATGAATCTGTTAAGCTTCACACACTTTAGGAATCTTGTAAATTTTCAGAGCTTTCTGAGACTAGTAAGTCTCCCAACTTCCTTCAGGAGAGGATGTTTCAATTTAAATAAAATGTTGATATGCAACAATTGACAGTATTGTACTCAACATAATTTAAAGGATCTCTACACATAAATAATGCTACTTTACTGTGCCACTTGTCATTTGTTGCTATTATTCAAGTGTGTAAATGACACCTTCTGCTACATATCACACCTATTTTCACTGAAGTAACTAATCCATCTTGTTTCCTAAACAGTGACTGAATTCTGTCTTATGATATTTTAGTGAAAATATGTCATCATTTATTATTAATTAAATGAATTGATTATCTATTCCAGATAACTACACACGGCTGAAGAACTAAAGAGTGGAATGGATGCAAACATTTATGCACTAGTGTCTGTGATATGGATCAATGATAGCAAAGAGGGTTCTATTAGCACTGGTTCTCCCTTGGTTCCATATCTGATTAAAGCTCCATAACCTTTCTGTACAAATATAACATATGATATTCAACATGATGACTCAGGCATTTTAGTAATATGCAATATATCAAAAACAGCTACTGTTGGCAGTTGGATATAACCATCATTGGGTTCATGACCTTCATTCAAAAACAGACATTGCAGTAGTGTAAGGTCCTTGATCAAGCCTGAGATCTATTTGTATTCCAAGATGAAATTGCAGACTTGGTTTCTTTCTGTTGATTCTACTAGATACTTTTTTTCCCTTTAGGATGTATGGACTTTGTTTGATTAAACAGAAAAATATGAGCCAAGCACAACTGCGGTGATATATTGTATATCTTAATAAAGTTTGCCTGAAGATCAGAGAGACAAAGGAACAAACCACTGCCACATCTTACCTCTAGGACTCCTCAGCCTAAAAAGTTCTCCAGCAAGGAAGCTTTTAGTTCCTGTCTCCTCATGCCTTATATATCTTTCTCTACCCAGCCATCCCTTCCTTCCTAGTGCTGGGATTAATGGCTTGTGTGCTTCCCAAATACTGGGATTAAAGGTGTGAGATCTCAAGTGCTGGGATTAAAGGCTTGTGACTCCCAAGCATTGGGATTACAGGTGTGTGCCACCACTATCTGGCATCTATATTTAATCTAGTTGCTTGTTCTGTGCTCTGATCTTCAGGCAAATTTTATTAGGGCACACACAGATCACCACACAAAACTGCACATACCTATAATCAAAGTACTTGAATGGAGAATCACGAGTTCAAGGCCAACCTGAGCTACATAGTAAGACCTATCTACAAAAAGTTAATTAAAAAAATATATATCCCTGAATGGGTGTAGATAATTAGGTGCTACTTGGAGGCAAACCACTGTCTCAACATTTAATGTTACTATGAAGCTATGAAAAGAGAATGGCCACACAGAAAACTTGGAACCAGAAGAAACTGTAGCTGTATTTACTCTGCATAATCATTTCTATGCCTAGGCCTGGGGAATGAGCCAAGGGCCAGAAAAAAAATTCCTCTCTTCTGCTACATCAAATCTACACTTTCCCACTACTCATTTCCTACAACAGGATTGTTTTTTTCCAGGAAATCTGGGCTAAGGGGCTTTAGCAGTCTTCAATGAAAGAGCTAACACTGTAAATAGCATCATCCTTATCCAATGTCTCATGGAAACATGGGAATCTATTGGAACATGTGAAGCTGTATCACTACTTTTGTCCATATCTGAAATATCTCACACCAAAGATATACCACTTACGAATCTTTCAGATATAAATGCTATAATAAACTTAAGTAATTCTCAGAAGTATTTACAACACAGCGCTTTGCTTTCAACATCTTTTTAGTAAATGCTTGACCAAAACCAAGACCACACACACAATGCTTTTGCTGAGACACAACAAATATAATCAACCAAAGTACAGTCTAAATCCATATTTATAGAAGAGTTGTTTTTATGTGGGCTACTAATATACAGTTGTAATGAAGAATCTTTTATAACTTTTGGTAGCATAATTTGGGTTCTTGGAGACAGGGTGTCTGGAAAGTCAATATCTTAGAATAAGAACTTGTGTAAACATTGCTTAATTCAAATCCAACTGAAGTGATTATCAACAAACTATAAAATTGTCTGCTCTGAAGGTAGAGTCAAACAATAACTCAAGTTTCGTGGTTCCAACGTGTATCTCCTGAATATTCATTTTCTGTTTCACAATCATCACTTTCAAAAACTCAAAGTGTTCAGAATCAGCTGTTCCATAGATAAATAGGAAATAAAACAACTGAAATAAATAGGAAATAAAACAACTATCCAGCCAAAATGAAAGACTAGTCTCAAGACCAAGACAGAGAAAAGCAATGCATCAATCTAATCTTGGTTAAGCGTTCCTTCTTTACAAGGTGTGGTTAACTTTTCCTGTGAAATTTAGTTCAGATATTCAGCAAATTCCTATCATTGTATGTCCTTATCTTGGAAATTATGATGTGTTCATTTGTAAGGGCAATGCAGCTTTTGTTTATATTTGTGCACATAAGAAGATCACAGAGTTAGGGATATTTCAGTGAAGTCATACCACTAAAATTCCCTTCTATGTCTTACTGAAATATAAGCTTAGCGTGATCATTCATTCTTCTTCTCTGCTTTATATTAGGGAATGGTATAGTTATTTAAATAATGGAGATGAGAGGAATTACACTATTTCTATCTTTTAAATGACATTCAGTCCAATACTCTGATAACATAGAGCTCATTTGTACAGTTATCACACACACCCGTAGTCAGGACATTAAAAGACCATATGAAGATCACTTAAAAGAACTGAGAACACACGGATTGTAGAAAAAAAGACAAAGGCTGGAGATGATAAGAAGTTTATAAAAGAATGTAAGTATACAGCAGAGCTACAAGAGAAGGTGATTGTCTTGAAGATTGAAGATTATCATATGAAAGAACAGTCAAATATTGTTATGTGATTTCATATCTGTCAATAAAAAGTGCTACAAATAGTAAAATTTAAGAGAATTCCATTCCTTGGATGTGAACTCTTCTAAATCAAAACTCTCAAGGTAACAGAGTAAGAAACCTCATAGTGACTTAAGGATAAACCACTCTTGAGAAAAATTCATTTTTTTTTTGCTGTATTGAAGTCTATAGTCAATACCATTGTCTAAAATCAAGACACACAAACATAAAGATAATTTAAAGTTCTTCAGTTCTCTGCACTTATAATTTCTTTGCTTTATCTGATTTAATGAAAAAGAACACAAATTTGATTTATTATAACATATCAAAAGTAGAATTAGTACCAGAAGAAAATTTATAGTGTTATTAAATGCTAAATTCCTGAGTACATGTTCTGACAAGTTTTCATTAAATCCAAGGATATTGGCTTAACAGGAGATAAGGCAGTTATGTTGATTTCAAAGGAAGTACATAAAACTAGCTTTTGTAAAATAAATATTTGAAACATGTTTCTTATTCATATACATAAATAATAAGGTGGAAAAGGAATAACACTGAATTTTTGAATCCATAATGAAGTAATTGTTAAAATAAAAAACAATATAATAAAAATAAATGATAATAATAAATAAGAATAATATTAGTTCATTTGATTTCTCCTAGCTCTGTATATTTTCTTAAGCCTTCTACCTGCATAACTAAGACATGGAACCTAAGTACTTCAGGAGAGTGGCATACTAACAATGGGCCATTTGGATTAACATAGAATTCAAAGCTCAACAAGCTCAATATGTCTAAAGTATATAAATGGCATTTCCTAAATTATCTTTAATAGTGAAAAAGGGAACCTGGAAGTGGCAGTTCCCATCATCAGCATAGGTACACTTCTTATTGCAAGCAACAAACAATTTCCACAATTCCAATACTCCTCTCTATGACCCATACCCCCAATCCAGATATTGACAATAAGACCTTATTGCTGAGAAACCAGACACTTGAGTTGTAGTATATGGAAACATTAAGAATATGGAAACATCATTCCTCCTGGTTCAGGATGCTGAAACATGATATACAAGCTGCTGGAGAAGAGAGATAAGCCTCACTCTCACTCAGCCGAGAATTCTTCAGATTACAGCAAAGACTGCCTAGATAGATAACTTGAGCCCCCTTGTACAAAAGTGAAACAAGTGTTATGAGAATAATCAACCACATTCTACTTGGATCCAAGTCCTGCTCTGTGAGATGGAAGCCATACCTGTCACTACTGAAGGGCTGAAGATCCCTTAGCTAGAAAGGTCATAGGGAAAAGCCAAATACTATTAATCTACTAATTAGACATATATTAAAATGTTTTCTAATGGCCCATTGTTATATCCATGAATCAGAACATTTCTCATGTCTCATCAGAAGAACTTTTCCATTCACCAGATGGAAATCAACACAGGGACTCCCCAAATTATCAAATTTAGTGTTTATTAGACATTTATATAACACCCTTCCCCTCAAGTCTCAAAGATCTTAGGGGAAGACAGGCAGGCAGAAATACTACAAGACCCAGAGGTGATAGATAATATCAAGGGAACAGTTTTATCCCCCCACACGTAACAGGGTAGATGCAAATATCAGCTCACAGTGATTGTAAGAGCATGTGCAAGGTCTTTTCAAGTTCCCCCCAGAAATGTCTTAGTACAGAATAGACACACAGTCCTATCACTAGCTGAAGAGCTATTGGAATTTGAGAGCTACTGGGAGAAGGAGTATCAGTTTTATTTAATGATGTGACCTCTGATAGCCTGACCAAACACCATATCAGGCCAGAAACCCAAGATTGACTAGGCAACAAAAACTAGACTTAATAGAGAAAAGAAGAAATAAGATAAAAATCTCAAAGTAGAGAAAGGTTGGCATGGAAGAGTAGAGATGGTATTAGCGAGAGATGTTGGGGGTGATATGCTCAAAGCACACTGCATGAAATTTTCAAAGAAAAATTAACAAAAATATTTAAAAATATTTTTCAGTGTTAATCTAATATTTATAAAATAATTTACAATAATATTTTGATAATCATCCAAGTCACTTAAATTTTAGAATAATTGGTTTTTTAAAGCATATTACAATTCAGCGAAGATTCAAAATATTTAATTTCATTGGGTAAACTACTTTTCTTACTTAAAAACCTGTATATTTTATTATTATTATTATATCAGTATTATTATTATTTATTGAGAAAGGGTTCCATGTATCCTTGTCCAATCTCAAACTTGCTGTGTATCAGAAAACATCCTTGAACTTTTAATCACACAAATTTTCTCTCCAGTTTGCACTACTATACTCTGTTCTATGGTGTGCTGAGGTTTTTAACCCAGAACTTCCAGCATTTTTGACAAGTATTCTACAAACTAAGCTATTTCCTAGCCATGAAAACTTCTGTATTTTTACCTTTCCTGTGATAAAAGTAAGTTGATAAATTTGGAAAACAATGCTTAATCTTCATATAATAAAATATTGTCATTCATTTCCTGTATCTCAATCGCAAGCTTTTGTGCCTCAGTGTTCTCTAAGTTTTATCCCTGTATCCTCTACACTGAAACTCCTTGGAAAAACTGTCATCCTAGCAATTTGAAGCTAAAATAACAAATAAAGTTGAGACCATCTATAAATAGATTAAAATTCTTAGAAGAGGAATGGACTCTATGCAATGAAAGGAGAAGTTGAGGGAGTAACATTGTGCATATGGAAGTCTAAGTTCTCCTAGCAAACTGGTTGGAAGACAGATCACAAAGGGCTAAAATGAACTTAATATTGAATTAAGTGATGAGCACAGGACCAATGATTGTTAAGTGCAATAGACATGGAGACTGGGTTTTCTTTTCTGTATCATCTTATCATGTGCATTATTTATCTCCCACTGCCCCACTCCTCCTTTCATTAATAACAATCTAATGCTAGGTATAGGCTCCTTTTTATAGACTGAACCATCCATCCAATAAAAGTAAGTGACTCGTTATTCCCATAATGTTCATGACACTATTGCATGAGTATGTCTTTCAAGTCAGTTTACTGTTATAGGTCTCAAGGTTTGTAACTTGGTGATAATTTAATTATTTTTTTCCCTATGGTAGTAGTGTGCAAACACCTTCCAGGATCACGAATGCTAGTCAGTCAGGATGGTGATTCTAGTTGGGCACCAGCTTGATTTCTTCATGTTTGATGGTATAGGTAAGTTGTGTCTTCAGTAATGGGGCCTTACTATTTGTGGAGGGTAACCAATAGCCAATAACCAATAGTAGAGTTTTCAAAGGATGTCATAAAAATGGCTGAGAAACAATTTTAAAATGTTGCATTAACATTCTTAGCCAGCAGGGAAATGAAAATTAAAACTACTTTGAGATTTTATCTTACCCAAGTCAGAATGGCCAAGATAAAAAATAAATAAGTGCATGCTGATGATGATGCATGGTAAGAAGAAAACCTATTCATTGTGGGTATGACTACAAACTGATACAGTCCCTGTGGAAACTAGTGTGGAAGTTCCTGAAAAACCTGAAAAGCAATCTACCAGAGGGTGCAGCTATACTATTCTTGGGCATATTCCCAAAGACTGTACATCTTAAGTAGAAATATTTGCTTAACCATGCCCATTGCTGCTCTATTCATAATAACAAGAAATTGGAGATAGCCTAAATTCCCATAGTGATGAGTGCATAATCAAAACTTGGTATATATACCCAATGGGATATTATTCAGCTGTGAAGAAAACATGAAATTGTGAAGTTTGCAGGTATGTGGGTGGACCTCTCAGATATGTGGATTTAGATTTTAAGCTTTATAAATGGGCTTTTCAACAGAATAACCACAGATATTATATAGCTAGTAAATGACTAAGGAGGAGGAATAGAACTTCCAAGAAAGGGGTAAAAAAGTATAGTGCTATAAAGTGAAAGGGAAACTACAATAAGAGAGGTAAATGGGAGGGGAATGTTAAGGAGGGAATTTGGAGAAAGACAACTAACTCTAAAAGCTATTTGAAAAGCCATATTGAAACTTACTACTGTAGAAGTTTCCTGAAATGTATACATATACAAAAGGAATTTAAATGGAGTCATCCCTGACAATTTTAGGGCTATGGTTGAGTTGCACAGAAGCATGCTCAAATATTTGCATTTGACTTTGGTTTTCATTACTATTTGACTGAATTTATAAGTTCAGGAATCTATCTCATTTACCTGGCACCTAGCTTAAAGTATTACCTACCAGACCTCTCTACTTTTCCCCTTCCATTTGGATTCTGTGTTATTCGTAAGGGGTCTTTATGTGGAGCCTACACTCCAATAATGTACTTTGCTGTCCCTAATCCTTTTACATCCAGTTTCTACACCATTTATTCTTAAATATTTTGCACATGTTTGGTACTTCTGTTCCATATACTAATTTAGTTTGTCACTCCACTTGTTTACATCAGTATGGACTGAAAAGGGAATTTCATATTTTAATTGCATCAAATTCAAATGGTACTTTATTCTGTTTCTTAGAACAGCTGGGTTTGAGTACTGCAATCATTGTTATTTTCTCTCTTAGGAAGCTATGGTTCTTCATCAAGATTACCAGGTTGCTCAGTAATTATGTCTATAACTTTCCTGGTGTCATCACATAATAATGTAGTATTTACTTCAAATTGATTAGTAACTAAATCCAACATTTTTGCATCATTTCAGGATCTATTGATGTTGATATGTGGTAGCGATGCAATGTTTCTTCTTGCATAAAATTCAGAGCCAACCATAGTTTATGGATAATCTTAATTCTCATGTTTATTTATAAAGTGTTAACATTTTTGGATATCGATGATTTAATTCTGTCTGATAAACTTTATTTAAAATTCTGCTTTATGTTTTATTATAACATATCACTTTCCAGTTTACCTCAGTAGTTATAAACTGAAAGATCGCCATATTCTATCAGATCACATCTAGTCTTAATAATTTCAGCAAGATCCTCTTCCCTAAACACAAAATTCCAGTTTTCTCCCTTAAGTGAATACTGAAGATTCTCTTTCAAATTTTCATTCTTCTAGCTTTAGTTATTACTGACTTGTTTGACTACTGTTACGTCCATTTGTGCATGCTTAGGTTCATTTGAGTTTCAGATTTTCTAATTAGGCTTTAGAGATAATTCTCCCTGTAGCTAATCTCTTTTCCTATAATTATTCCCCAAACTTGTATTTACTTTAATCTCATTACTTCTTAATTTCCGGAATCATAGCAACCAGTTGCTTGCCTTTGCAACAATATTTAGAGATGTATTTTGTACAATTTGGGACACATCATGAAAGTCTAGACAACCAATTTTATTTATGGAGAATTTTAGTAGCAAATGAAAATATTTCGGGGGGGGTAAAGAATCAACTGCTATGGGTCAAACATCTCAGGCATGATTTATAAAAGGATTTGAGAGAAGTTGAACAGGAAACCATGTCTGCTATTGGGCTTATTGTTGCTTTAAACATGTGTACTTCCTTATTTTATGAAATGCTGCCAAATTTGCTCCTTTTGACTGATACCAGAATTTCAGTCTGTCAAACACTACAAGTACAATGAGTTAACTTGATGTGTTTCAGGGAAGTTTATTTTGACCAATCACTTAGAGGTTGAATAAAGAATCTGTTAGTCTGTTGCCAACTCTACAGCATAAGAAAAAAAATTAAACCTCTTTAAGTTTTTCAAAATGTCAACTACACAATTTTCAAAGTGTGATATTAAACACACTGGCTGCTTATCTTTGCAAATGCCATATTGATGGCTAGCTCCACAGTGCCTTCTGAGTCCTTATCAAGATATTAAAAAGATTTTATTGGTTGTTGTTGTTGCTCCTTTATTTGACAAAATCCAAAACAGTTTGAGAAGTGAGATTATATTACTGGTCTTTCTCATGTATACCTTCATAATTGGTTCCATGATAGCCACCAGGAAAGCGGAAAGCAAAGCCTACCTCCTAGATATGGAGGCAATTAAGTGCTAGATGGCATGTGACATCCATGTCTTTCTATGCACACTGAAAGTAAAAACATATAGTATGGAAACTTAAATTGTTTCACGTAGAATTTAGGATGTTCCTTAACAATGGGATTTCTAACACAAGGATAAAGTCTCAATAAAAATATTTTCAGGGGGTCGGGATCTGTCCCTGGTCTATGGATAGCCTTCTGGAATCCGGTGCCTGTGGTGTGACACCTTGCACAGCCTTGGTCCAGTGGGAAGGGGCTTGGACCTGGGCTCTGCTGACTCCCCATGGGAGACTTCGACTTGGGGGATGTGGGGATGCAGGGTGGCTTGGGAAAGAGGGCTGGGGGTGGGAGAAAGGAAGAGAAAGGAGGGAGGAGGGGGGATGTGTGGATAGTATGTGGAGCGAGTAGAAAATTTCTTAATGAAGAAAAATGAAAAAAAAGCTTTGCAAAGCAACGAGAAAAAATTTTTTCAAAACTGGTTTTAAGTGGCGTTATTTACAAATACAATTACTGAGGAGATCTTAACCCACATAATTATTTCTTGGGGGTGGAAAATGAAGTACAATAAATAAACCAGAAAAACAGGTATGAAAAGAAAATAAAGAAAGTGAGTATATACATTATTGGACAAATTTACTAGAATCTCTCCTATTAATATCTTACCACTAATTCAAGAAGAACACAACAAGGAACTCCTATATCTTGTTTTGTACATTGCACAATGCTTTAATTATTGCAGATATTTTAATATACCAATAGTAAATATGTTACGCTAGCTGAAGGTAATTTTGTTATTTCCTTAATTGTAAGTATGTGACAGTTACAAAAATCTATTATACATTTAAAATTCTTACAATCATTGGAAGAAAATATTTAATTAGAGAAAATAAATCATCAAAATCAATATGTGTTATTATTTTGATCATGATGGACTATCCTGTCTTTCCAACACAGTCAAGGAACATTTGAAAAATGAAAAAATAATATACAAATGAAGGAAGTATGTGTAGCTTCTAATTGGAAGGATTTTGGGTGCTACATGGATAAGAAATGATTCCTATCGATTTCTCTTGAATATAGTTTTATGCTTACACTTGGAAAAGCAACAATAAAAGCAAAATTTGTTAATATCATGAAAGGAAAATTTCCAAATATTAAAGCTGAAATTGAAAATGTTACAATCTTCTATGAACTATGAGGTGTTGTATAGTGTTATGAAGACACTGTGTAGATGACATATATACAAAAAAGATAGAAACCACATTTGATTCCCTAGCCCTGGAACAAACTCTGTGAGCAGAGAAAGGCAGATAGATGACATTGCAGTGAAAACTCTCTCTGCTCCTGAGGGTTAGTAAATTAAATGTGAACCTGTGGATTGGGACTGTATCGTAATATGTAAAGTGTTTGCCACATAACCATGGTGATTTGAGTTCAATCCCCCAAACCCATAGTTAAGAAGCTTAGTCCAATAGTGCAGGTCAATGATTCCAGCAGGAGGAATGGAGATAACTTGATGGCCAGCCAAGCTGAACTGGCATGCTCCTGGTTCAATGAGAGACCCTGACTTTAAAAACGAAGTGCACATTGCCCCACATAAGGCAAATGAGGTGGCTCTCCCCTCAAACACACATACACTTCTCTGTGCATGTATGAGCACATGCATACATAACACATAGACACATAGTGAATTTGTATTTAATCACTGCTCCCATGTGTTTGAAAACAGTTTGGATAAATATCCTAACAGATGTGTCTGTCTTCCATCAGAAAACTGGTGCTATACCATTTTGTCCTCTTCCTCCTAGATGCTTATCTTATCTATGGATGAAAAAGTTTTACCAGCATAGACCTGCTGGGTGGTGAGTTGAGAGATCTTAGAAGGATACTACCTGTGTCTCAAAATTTCAACATATAGTGAAAACTTCTAAACAATCAAGGGAAGAAAATCTGGGAGAAAAGACATATGTTCTTCATGTCTTGTTTCTTTCCCAAAGACAAGGGTATCAGAACCATGTGGAGGAATGTTGAGAATTTAGAAATGCCTGAGGGCAGGGACTGTCCTATCCTAGATTCTTCTATTTCAGTGATGCCTACATAGCACTTCCTCAATTAAACAGAAAGGTTATATTTAATGGGCCTAGATTTCTGGGTAGTTGGGGTGGTTAATTTTTATTACCAACCTAATTGGGATATTAGAAAAGTGATTCCAGAAGAGACTAAATCAATGAAATAATTTTTACGAAAGAAGTCCGTTTTCACCATTATGAAGGCACCAATGCAACTGACCATGGAGCCAGGCCGAGCACAGAGTAGAGGAAAGGAAAACCTGCTCACATTCTCACTCTCTGGAGTTGGGACACACTCTTTCTGCTCTTAGGCACCTAAAGTCTAAATTCTTTAGGGTTCACTTTGCAAAGAACATCTCTGTCCATCTACCTCCCTGCACTTCTCTCAGGCTTGATAGTGAATAATATTAACTTCATTGTTTCTGAGTCTTTAGAAGTAGAAGGAGATACTCTTAACAGTTTCCATGTTCTCAAGTGTGCAAAAAGCCTATTATGTTATTGATTGGTCCCCCCATAATCATGTGAGCCAAGTCCCTAAAAAATAACTCCTCTGATATAACTCGGTCTCTGTCTCCACCTATACTGTCCTATCTCTGTCCATGTATTTATGTATCCACCTTGCCTCTATGTATCATCCATCCATGCATCTATCCATTTATTCATCCATCCATCTATCTTACTATTTTACTATCTCTCATCTGTCTACTACCTATCTATCTTACCTATCTACTATCATCTATTGATTTTCTATAAATCATTTGTGATCTATTGGTTTGAGTCTCTTTGGAGAATTCTTATTAAAAGAGAGCATATTTACCGCTCAGAGATTTGGCTACTTAGAAGTCCATTGTTTGGCATAGAGCCCCATCAGTATCTCCAATTTATCTCATTTTTCAAGAAAAACGGTGTTTTGATATGTCATATAATTATCTGATCCTTGCTTTTATTTATATTTGGATATGAATTTCAAGAGGAGTTTATCGAAAGATATTGATCACATTTTATCATTTGTCTAGTCCTACCACCCCTTGCCCAATTTCTCCAGAAGTACTTTGGATATTGCAGCAATTTTTTTGTTTGTGTGTTTTTGTGTGTGTGGTCCACGTTTGTGTGTGCACATTTGTGTGAAGGTGTATATGGATGCCAGGAGACAGCTTTGGTTTCATTCTTGAGGAATGTTATCAATTGTATTTTGATACATTATTTCTCATTGGTCTGTAACTTGCTCTATGGTCAGGCTGCCTGGTTACAGAGCCAGGAATCTGCCTGTTTCCTTATCTCCCACACTAGGATTACAACTGGGCAATACCATACAGAATTTTTTATGAAAGTTCAGGGACATGAACTCAGGTCCTGTGTCTGTAATGTAAACCCTTTACTCAGAGCCATCTTCCTAGGCCTTATGATGGATTTTGACTTGTTCAGTACTAAAATATGGGAAGAAATGTGAGTGGGTCAGAGACAATGTCTTTCTAGTCTCCTGGATTTTTGCCATCCACCATGAGCAGAGTAGACTCAAGTTTGCTTCTAGGTCCTATTTCCTTTAGGGCCGGTCTGATGACCTTGTAAATGGATGGCCCAATCTGACTTTGCAAACCCACAAAAAAATAAATTTTTGTTGTTGTTTTGAGTCAATAAGAATATATGATATTCATGTTGCAACTATCCTACTAAGAGCCTGGAACTTCAGAGGCAATGCCAAGGTGTTGCTGGGGAACCAAATATGTACCAACAGGCAAGTTCCAGTTACTGTTCTTGCCAAGAAGAAAAGGATGAGAAACAGACCTCTCCCATTCTATCACCAATAGGCTCAAACCAACTAGGATAATGTGTCCTTTCCTTGACAGGCTAAAGACTTGTGAACCTCCAGGGTTGGGTCAAGGACTGGGGGAGTAGAGGGACAGGCTGACACAAAAACATGAGCCAGGCTGATTTCATCTAGGGATGTTGGGAAAAGAACAGAGGTCTACAGTGAGTTCATTTAATGAGTTTGTAACAGGCAGGCAGAAGTAAGTAAAAAATTGAATTCAGCCCTAGAAATAAAGAAAATACATTACTTTGACACATTTGAATAATAAACATAAGTTCACATCTGTTATATTTAATTTAATTTTTTTATTTAAGATTTTTTTATTCATTTTACATACCAATCAAAGATCTCCCTCTCATCCTTCCGTCTGCTTCCTCCCATCCTCCTCTCCCCAAACCACCATCCCCTCTTCCAAAAGGGTAAGGCCTCCCATGAGGAGTCAGCAAAGCTTGGTACATTCAGTTGAGGCAGGACCAAGCCCCTCCCTCATGCATCAAGGCTGAGCAAGGTGTCCCACAATAGGGAATGGGCTCCAAAAAACCAGCTTATGCACCAGGGATCGATTCTGATCCCACTGCCAGGGGCCCTTCTGACAGACCAAGCTACACAACTGTCTCCCATATGCAAAGGGCCTAGTCAAGTCCCAGTAAGGCTCCACAGATGTCGATCTAAACTTCCTGAGTTCCCAAGAGCTTGATTCAGTTGTCTCTGTAGATTTTCCCCATCATGATCTTGTTTGTTACATGTTAAAGGGCATTGCACCATCCCAAATCCTGCAGCCCTTACATCTGCCAAATAAACCCTTTCCGATGCCATTTATACTTAAGAGAAACTAAGGTTACTTGCTGTGGCCACCATGTTCTAGTTGTTGTCATTAGTCACCTCCTGTTATGGATATCTGTCTCTGATAATGAGTCCATCAGTCAGATTTTGCCTTTCCATCTAAATACAATGCCATTCTTAAAAAGCATGCACATATTCACCTTCTCTTGGGGACCTCAGGTCCTCCCAAGGGAAGTACAAAAAATTATTCCTGTTGACCTTCTCGAGGTTCCACTTATTATAGGTAACTCTAACATTAAGAATAAAACTACATCGACATACTTATGTCCTTTATAGGATGTTACCCATTTAGCAAACTGCTCATGTACATTCACTTAGTACTTTGAAAAGCAGAGACGTAAAAAAAAAATATTATATAGCCCATTTTCCTCTTCTTAGTCTCTAAGATATGCAGTTACTTCTATTAATCTTATCTTTAGTTCAATGACTTATACTTTCCTTCATCTCTTTCCTTTTCTTCTTGAGGAGATCTTTAAAAAGTAAAATCTCCAAATGAATCATGTCAAAGTTTCCGAGCACCTGAAAGCAATATAATTAATAGCTGATGTATCCCACAAGGCAGAGAAATTTATTAAGAAAATTAGGAGCACTCCCATCAAACAATTTCAGCAGCCATTGTATTCTATATTGGCATAACAGCCAACTTATCATTCTATCAGCAATATAATCTAAAATAATAAACAATCTCACTTTTAATTTTAAACTTTCACAAGCTAAGTGGAAAACAGAACAGACAATTCTTTGTGAGAATATGATTGAGAAATTTTTTGCAGACACACCTTATAGACACTTGACTATTTACTAAGATGTTTCCGTTATACTAATTTCACATATCTCTCTATCTGGACATTGACATGATTGGCTGCATCCTTGACCCTGTTTATTCAAGAGGTTTCAGCTACTTCAAGAGAGAGGTCTTTCCACACTGGTGTCTGTGAAGATGACAAAAATTAAGTGTTCATACTCTGCACTGAGTGGGAAACTTGAGTTGTGAAATCAATATCTAATTAAGAAACAAACAGATAAACAACAGATTTACCCCTTTCAGAAGAAGCGGCCACCTCAAACTATTCTTTTCACTTAAGGATGAGAAGAAGGCAGAAAAGTTAGGAGTGTTGAGATTCAGACCCTCTTGTTCAGAACAAGGCCAAGGCAGCCAAAACAGGAACCCATGAAAGTTGGTCACCAAGGTTCTAAATATGGCTTCCACACACAAATCTTTAAAAGGAAATACAATTTTGTTACAGAGAAATCCTCTGTCTTTTTCACTAAGTTGCCTCAAAATATCTTGACAAATAGGGAGCGCTTCCAATCATCTTCATTTCAACTTCCTGTCAAATTTTTCAAATGCATTGGACATGTAGGTAAAATCTATTTTCAAATGCATCATATGGTATCAAAAAATAGTAGAGCAATGCCAGTTACGTAAGTCTAATGAATCAGAGCTGCAGAATCCAAGATTTGGTACACCAACACTTTTTGTTTTGATTGTATCAAATATTTTGATTTTGATAAACACTTTTGAAAAAATATTTCATGCTATTCTTTTAAATTTTTTTGATATAGTAATGTCATTTCCCCCTTCCCTTTCCTCCCTCCAAAGACTCCCATGTACCCCTACTTGCTCTATTTCATATTCATGATCTGTTTTTACATTTGTTGCTGTTACATATACACACACACACACACACACACACACACACACACACACACACACATATATATATATATATATATATATATATATATATATATATTCCTAAATACAATCTGCTCAGTCTGTATAATGTTACTTCTAGGTCTATTTTCAGGGATAACCACTTAGTGTTGAATAACAAATTGCTATATTCTTCCTTGGGGAAGACTGTGTCCAGCCATGATGTATATGAACCGCAATAATGGCCAGCATGTCATGAAAATCCAATGGGAGCACAGTGGCATATGTAACTTGGCTGTTACCCTGATGAGGGATGTCATTCTGTATGCTGTGAATATGTGTTGCTTTTATTGGTTGATGAATAAAGCTGCTTTGGCCTATGGCAGTGCATAATACTGCTAGGTGGAAAAGCCAAACTGAATATGGGGAGAAAGAAGGGTGGATCCGAGAGAGACTCTATTCAGACACCCAAGGAGCAAGATGCCAGCAGTCTGATAATGCCACGGCCACGTGGCAAAATATAAATTGATAGAAATGGGTTAATTTAAGTTGAAAAAGCTAGTTAGTAATAAGCCTGAGCCATTAGTCAAACATTTATAATTAATATAACCCTCTAAGTGATTATTTTATAAGCAGCTGCAGGACTGGGCAGGATGCACTAAAGCCTCTGGCTACATAACCCACATCTCTCTAGTTAGATGTAAGGCCTGCTCAACAATATGAAATCATACCCAGTATTTAGTAAACACCCAGGGTTGATGAAGTCATTGATCTTGATGGAGAACTTGCAACTCCCATTTTATTAAACCAGCATAACCTCTAACTATGTTCTAGACATTTGTCCTTATATCCACAGATTAGTATGGTTCTCACTGAATATCAACATTTGTAAGAGGAAACTTAGGTCTACTTTGAATTCAGTTTGAATTTAGTATGAGTGAAATAAACAGAGAAGTATAATAATTTAAAAATAAAAATGAATTTTCTGATATCTCTGGTCTGTTATACAAGTGTTTCTCCTTTGCTATTGTCTTTATACTTTAGTTTCTAAGGGAGTTTTAAAAATATTTCAGGTAAATGGTTCTTTAACATCATAGTAACAACTCTTTAGATTCAGTGTACTATGTTTCTATGTGATGTTTCTTAGAGGCCTCCAGCATGTCTCTGAGGACACTCTACTGTTAGGTGACTGGCAGATGGAATTGACCTTGAACTATTACCTTCTTCCTTAGATACAACAACCATCACAGGACAATACCCCAAACAACACTGGTGGTCATTTTCGCGTACATCCTCATAGATCTATGAAGACAACTATTCATTCACGTGTCCAGTCAGTTTTCCTGACTTCAGTACTGAACTTGGGCTTCTCCCAAACCACGAGAGAAGTCAAGGACATCTTTCTCACCTTGTCCACTTTGCAGCAGTGTTCTCCCAGCCAGATAGATTAACTAAGCTCAAAGCATTAAGTGTCTAGTATTTTTAGTTAATGAAGATGTCTTTGGATGCAGCTTAAATAGACTTTCCATGAGTTAGTAAAATGCTATTCTTGTCACATAATTCCTTGGGAAACAGAAGATGAATTTAAAATAGTTATTGATGGAATAAGGAAAGAATCTCCTTCCCCCTTCATGAACTCTAAGTCAACAGTGCTTTCATTCAGGATGTAGGCAGTGGATAAGATCTATTCTGGAGAGAATGGGATGAAAATGTTACATTTTCAAACAATTTATTATTAATGTAAAATCAGTTAGCTGACTCAGACCAGCCCACTACAGATACATATAGAAACATAAATGTTTAGTAAGTGAATACTTAATACAAAATGATGACTGGATATTTGGTTGACTATTCACAATGACAAGTTTTAGATGGCATAAAAGTGGACCACAGCTACCCATCAGTTTTCTAAGTTACTCAGCCTTCATGATCATTTTGAAGAGAAGCCTGGGACTGAAAAACAGCAAGTAACCTGGGGCGTTTATATAAATGTTATATCATTTTTAGATGCCTTAAGTTTGCTATTAAACACTCATAAAATCTATAAGTGTTACAAAGACAAATTCCATTGTTACTTAGGTCAAACACAGCCATTACAAAAAGGTCTCATAACTCAGAGATAAGTTTTGTAAATATTTTTAAAAGAAAAACAACATATACATGTATTGACTACAATAACCATGGAATGAATATATATATATATTATATATATATATATAATATACATACATACATACTTTTAGACATATGAAAGTAGAGCTCATTTAATATCTACTGGCAAAAGAGTAATTTAATCCTTTAATTGATCTTAAAATTGTACATAAAATGCCATTTCTAGTCTTGTTTTAAAAACAGAAAAAATAGAAAGTTCAGAAACTTGTGCCATACTTACTTCAAAATGTTTTAGTTAATATCACCAAATTTATAATATTTTTGTTTCTTGTTACATTATCAATTTAATTTTGTGTGATACATAATGCAAAACAAACAAATTACTTACATGAGATATATAAATTGATTGGGAACACATGCAGCTAAGAATATTGCTTTAGTGTATTTTCCTCTTTTTAATTATAGTATAGGGATGCTACTAATTTAATATGTTATGAAAACAAACTAATTATCTATTGAGAGATGGATAAAGAAGCATAATCTACACATAGAATTGGATAGTATTTAGAATCAAAAAGGAAATTGTGTCATGCATCAATTTCAATAAACCTGGAGTACATGATGCTAAACAAGACAAGACAGTCCTGTAAAGACACAGTATGTGTACCTAGAGTAATCAAATTTACAGAGATAAAAAGCAGTAGCTTTATAGTCTTGTGGAAAGAAAGAAATGAGGAGTTCCTACTCGGTGACTCTAAAGTTTCAGCTATGCAAAGTAAAAGAACTAGTTTAGTGCAAGGAGAGCTAGTCATTTGGTGTGTGTGTATCACTGTGCACACAGTCAGCAAAGATACAGTAGATTAAAGATGTGCCAGAACAGTGGATAGGTCAAGTGTTCTCACAGTATTTAAAAAGAGAAACAGAGGGAAAAACCATGACCACTAAAAATAATAAGCTACTAGAGAAACAGTGTTTTCATACTGAAGGTATTACGAGGGAGTGGGATCTAAATCATGGCTTGTGTAACTTTTAAAAATAACTGAATGATTTCCCCCAAATTTAATCTCTTAATAATGCTTTTAATGTTTGTTTCAATGTAAGAAATTGTAGATTAAAAACCTAGGCAAAAATTCAGAAATTATAGTTGGTAAAAATCTAAATTTTAAAATGTACTACTTAATGCTATTAAAAGATGAAGTACGTGTATTTTTCCTCAGAATAGTCTATTGATGTATTTTTTCTATCAGTTCTCAAATATTGCTGTTCAAGTTCATTGTGGTTGCTAAATGCCATACCAGAGTGGAATATTTATGTTGGATACATCCTTAAGAATATATCATCTTCAGTGGAATAACAGAAAAATAAGGGCTTGCATAACATTATAAAGACTTTGAAACCACAAATATTATCTTTTAAATAAAGATGATGAAAAATGTTCACATCTACCAATTATACTATTTTTCTGGAGACCCTGCATTCCCAAACTAGCCCTGAAAACAAACAAGGACCTCACACCAGAGGGCTGTGTTGCCATAGGAAGCGTTGTATAGCTGACATGTAAACAGCTTAGCTGAGGGTAGGTATGACCTTCCATAACTACTGTTCATACTATCATTTTTATATTATATTATAATTTTACTATCATTCCTACTCTCCAAATTCATCTCTTAGTTGCAAAATATAACATTAGGCAATGTGCATCTTTCCAATAATCTGGATTTTAATGTTCCCATACGTTTAGGTGGAAACTTTCCTACACACAGCAATCATCATGGGCCTATAAAAAAATCTCATTCATTTTTAGATCAGACTAACCTTTCAGTGTTGGAGCTGCAGACAAAGAACACGCTCACCCAAAGATATAAGCTGCGTTAGGGTTTTACTTTCTATATATGAGGCAGCTTTAAGAGTGTGGACTCAGCCGGGCGGTGGTGGCGCACGCCTTTAATCCCAGCACTCGGGAGGCAGAGCCAGGCGGATCTCTGTGAGTTCGAGGCCAGCCTGGGCTACCAAGTGAGTTCCAGGAAAAGGCGCAAAGCTACACAGAGAAACCCTGTCTCGAAAAACCAAAAAAAAAAAAAAAAAAAAAAAAAAAAAAAAGAGTGTGGACTCAAGCATTCCTGTTTTTGTTTCTTTTTTTCTCCATTTCTCCCTGTTTTCCTTCTCCCTTCCTTTCTTTCACAGCTTCCTTCTTATATGAATAAGTGATCAGTAAAGCTCTTAGGTGTTCCTGAATGAGAAAGGCCATCTGTTATGTTAAGGGTTAGGCTCTGAGAGAGAGAGGGACTTAGCACTGAGGGCAGAGGCTAGTGCAAGGAAGTTGGGATGCAGAGGAACATTGTGAGAGGATCTGGAGCCTCAGCCAGCTGAAGCAGTGCAGAAATGCCAGAAAATATGGTACGGCAGCCATGAATAATAGCAGCATTTACAATTATTACCACTACAGAAGTGAGGTTACAGTATGGAAAGGGGAAGGAAACAGTGCATGTTGTGGAATTTTGTAGATGAATTTCTAAGTGGTCTTATTAAATAAAAACACGGAGCCAAATATACGGGTGAAAGCCTTAGAGATCAGGGGAATATGGAGAGCCACAGCTAACTTTACCTCACCAACTCAGCAGCTTCCAAATATGAGCTACTTCCTGTCTAACTACACCTTTATACACCTTGCTTTTCTGCCCTCTCATTGGCTCTTAGCCCAGATACCTCACTTCCTTGTCATTGCCTGTCTGTATAGACCTCCAGGTCTCTGTGATTGGTACTGGGATTAAAGGCTTGTGTCACCACGCTTGGCTATGTTCCCTAGTATGGCTTTGAACACATAGACCCTGCCTGCTAAGTGATTGAATTAAGAGCATGTGCTGCCTGACTTTGTTTACTTAAAATGACTGGCCTTTCCCCCCTGATCTCCAGGCAAGCTTTATTTATCAAAGCACAAATAAAGTATCACCTCAGGGCTTTATGGCATTTGAAATAATTAATGGGAAGTTTTAGCTTTTGTTATGTGGAAACCAACAGGGAAATAAGTTCTGATAAAACCACATTTGCATGTGTCAGTGTGTATGCATATTTCCTAGATTTGTTTATTATGGGGACGGAGATCTTGTTCCTCTGTTAACAGCAAATACACTTAGAACTGGTCTTGGTTTCAAAGTTATATTAACATCCATTGGAAAGAATCAAGTTTCCTGGAGAAAAATAACTAGTTTCAGGGCTGGGTTAGCAGAAGTACATGAAGGAATGTTATGTTTGGCAAGAAAATATGGAATATTCAAAAGCAGGTGGGAACATGTCATGCAGGCATAGAGGCCAGGCTTTAAAGGGCTCCACTGGCCAGATGTGGGGAAACTGATGGAATCTTAATTATGTTCTCTTGAGTGAAATAGAAAGTTGAAAGCATACTCAGAAATAAAAATAAATGGATAAACGAGAAAACACATAATAACTTCTCTGGAGTAATATGTTGTTCACATCAAAAGGAATGATTGCATGGAAACATTATCATTTGACAATAAACTGTGCATTTCATTTATCAAAATGTGTTCAAGATTTATTTGTTTCTTAGGTTAAAAAAGTGATATATGTACATGAGTGTTTTGCCTACATATATGTCTGTGCACCACTTGTATGACGGTTGCTTTTGGAGACCACAATAGGGGATTGTATCCCCTGGAATTGGATTTAATGACAATTGTGAACTTCAGTGTGGGTGTTGGGAATCAAACCTGGATCTTCTGGAAGAGCAGCTGGTGTTCTTAATTGCTAAGCTATCTCTTCAGCCTCACTCAGTTTATCTCTGTTTCAATATGTGAAAATGTCATTTCTTTTCAGAAATTGGTAGTATTCTATCATACATATCATACCACGTTCTGGATATTCATATTGTTCTCATTTTTCCTAGTGCAAATAATGGTACTTTGAATGTTAATGTATTAATATCTCTTCTAGCTATTGATTTCAATAATTTTGAGTATACCTGGTGGTGAATGGATGGACCATACAGTAATGCCATAGCTTAAGATAGAGAGATCATCATAATGTTTCACACAGTGACCGCACCATTTTCATTTCCATCAGCAATATACAAAGATTCTACTTCCCTACATCTGCACTGATGATTTTTTTTCTCTCTTGAAATAGCGAAATTTGCTTTTGTGATCTTTTTGACCCCGGATAGAGTAGAACAGTCTTTGTTGCTTTTTTATTTCAGTGATAAAATATCCTGACAAAAGGGATTGGGTTTATTTTGGCCTAAAGTTCCAGAGTTTGGCCTAAAGTTCTATCATGACAGAGAAGACGTAGAAGTGGGGAGAGAAGTCATAGCAGGGCTAAAGAGGGTGTGAAAAGAGGTCAGTGCTGTTAAGGATGTCTGCTCAAGGGGGAAGGTTCAGTTGTGTTTTGTTAATTTAGAAGTTAGCATATATTTAAACATGGATGAAGATAGCCTTCAGTAAAAGTACTGAGGAGGGGAAGGAGGGAGGGGGAAATGGAGAGAGAGGGGGGGAGAGGGAGAGGGAGAGGGAGAAGGAGAGAGATAGACAGAGAGAGAACTTGAGACTGGAGGTTTTATCAATGCACACATGGAGAAAAGGCATTAAGGACAGTCTGGATGCAGGTACAGGAAGGTTGAATTAGGATACACACCCTATTATTGGCTCCGCTTCAGTTCATCTGATTTAAAATAACCCAGGGTATTTCCTAAGTTGTAAGTTTAAAAAAATGAATATAGATAACATAATACTTAGCATCCATTTTACTCCTAGAATTCATCAAATTATCCCTGATTTTAAATTCTGCCAATGGCAAAAAAAAAGTAAGGTTTTACATGCCCTTTATTTTCAGTGATCAGTTTTAGCAAAATGTATACTGCATGAATATCCTCTAGGTAGACAACAGTGAATGGATAAGGTTTTGTCCCATTCTTCACTGATTGTACTACTTAATGTGAGTGGCAGTCACCTGCCATCCTCCAAAGAGAGGAGTGGTGAGATCCTTGAGCAAATGAAACAGGTTTCTTTTTTAATCTTCTTATCACGATTCTTACCCAGCCACCAAAAGTTCAAACATCAAAGATTCTTTCAAATTCTTGTACTGTAAACCTATAAGAAGTCTGTTAAAGGCTTTTTTAAGGGCTTTGGAGCAGACCTTAAAGAACCTTTATGCTTTCCGGATGACATCATACCTCAAGGCCTGCTTTAAAATAATGATAATATTTATTGAATCTTTTTTTTTTTCACAGAAGTACAGAATTTAAGTTGATAACTACTTCTCTGGCAACAATGGGATAAAATGACTCACATTAATTTCATAAAGACAAATTACATCACAAAAGACAGACTTTTTGAGATCCTGACTTTAATTTAATTAGAATATTTCTTGTCATATTCATTTGGAAAACAACCAAGAACTGGCGAACAGCATATTGAACAACTGTTTTAGGATTTCTTATGAGGCCATATCATTAGTACCTCCTCCAACGGGAAGAGAAACATATTGTCTTAAGTCACAGGTAGCTCTGATGACAAGATGCCTTGGGTGCTACGGCACATTGCTCCCCCAAGACCGCTACCACTGTGCTTTTATTTTAAAGTTACTTGTGAACACAGCTTCAGAAAAGCACTTTCTCCATCTACTGTCCTGGTATGTTGATGGTGACATGGCCACCAGGGGGAAACCTTGGACCACAAACGTCTATCATTCCGCACTTCTACAGCAGAATCCAGCTGCTTAAAACCACAGCACAATTTATCATAAACAACTAATACATCATTTCAAATCTTGTACACACTCTAAGATGCAATTTATACGGAATTTATATATCTGTATATGTGTATAATGTACAATTATCCAAAAGAAAAATACATTTTCTTGATTTTATAATAATCATATACTAATACAAAAGGCAGATGTCTGTATGTGTGTGCATGTAGGTTTTGGTATGTATGTGCATACCTACATGTGGGTGGATGTGCTTGTGTGGCAAGCCCTTGATTCTGGGGGCTTTTGGAGGACAGGTATAATATTTGTTATTTTTGAGACTGGGTTTCTCACTGAACCTATAATTCAATTCAGTGAGACAGGTCAGCCAGCAAGCTACAGATAACTGATTGTCTCCCCTGCCCAAGTTCTGAGATTGCAAGGTTATGTTCTGCCTAGAATTAACACGCGTTTTTGCTGAGATGCTTTATATTGGAGATGGATAATCTATGTTTACACTAAAAGGTTAATTTCAGATCAAATTCCTCCACTAGTTCATGGGTTCTTGCAGACAAGTGAGTCACAGGCTGGAATTTATGCTTCACACACGGTTTTTGTATTAATCATCTAATCCCCTCTCTGTGGCATTATGTCACATTGCACTGGGTAACCACTTCCCATAAGAAGTCATTTGGGCCATGATTCCCTCACTATGACTAAGAATGTAATAAATTCACCTTATTCCCATGACCTAACACATCCTTATTTGATACCTTAAGGACACCTTAAAAGGATCCTTTCCCACATTTCCCACAAGGTAAAGGAAACCATGATGCTTAGAATAATTCCTCAGTGCATAGAGAGAGTGCCGTGGAAGATGAGTCAGCTGTTGGAAACTATGGCTGTACTTGGAGGTGATGTTTGCATTGTAAAGGGATGAGCATAGTTACAGTGTGAATTAATGACCACCGAAAACATCCTAAAACCAAGATACGTTCTTCAGAGCACAATTATCCATAACTACCTGTGTTAGAAAGGTTTGTCTGTAACATGTCTGTGTTTCACAGTCCCTATTCTCAGGGACTGAAAGTGGGGTGATTGTGCTAGGTAACATTCAAGCATCTCCAAAATCTCAAACTAAGTAGTTGAGGTTAGACCACTTATCTTACTCCATGAAGGTCAAGAGTGAACTTGACATTGTAACACAGATCAATTCATTGTCAATCCCAGCTTCAGTGGTAAAAAGGGAAACCACAAGGATTCTAGGCCCATTTACATCATTTAATAAGTGCCAGGATGGTGTGAAGGTGTCATGAACTTCAATACATTGAGGCAGGGCAGTCATACTTAGAATAAAATTGGACATTTCTACAAAGTCATAAACATAATGTTTATGTATGAGCCAAAAATAACTACTTCCAGATATATGGCCAAAAAACCAATAAAGCATATATCCAACAGGAATTTTATGTGCATGCCTGCAGTACTATGTGTGAAAACTGCATGAAAGTATTCCTAAGGAAGCAACTTGTATCTATCAGTAAATAATGAAATATTCTATGTTTATAAAATGGAATATTATGTGCCAACAAAAATAAATCAGCTAGTGACATGTACTATGACATGGATGAACCTTGAGAAACCTATTAATTCAAATAAGACAATCAAAGTTGCTTTTGATGTGTTGTATTTTGTATAAAATCTCCCAGAATAGAGAAACCCTAAAAATGAATATTGATTAAAGTTGTCTCTGTCTTGCAGTAAGGAACTTTGGAAGGGCAATGGGGAGAAACCACTAACAGACAGAAGGTTTCTTTTGGAGGTGATAAAAATGCTCAGAAATTAG
This sequence comes from Peromyscus eremicus, assembly GCF_949786415.1. Lineage (NCBI taxonomy): Eukaryota > Metazoa > Chordata > Mammalia > Rodentia > Cricetidae > Peromyscus > Peromyscus eremicus. The sequence goes on from NC_081428.1 coordinate 11,997,678, forward strand.
ATTATGGTAATGATTATACAATGCATATTAATATAGCCCTGATGAATTTTACACACTGAATGTGGAGATTGTTTTATGTATTACAATACCTCTGTAAAATTATTTTTATAGGAGAAGTCTGAGCTGTCTGAACCTCATCACCTCTAAGGCCCAGGGTTTGTTCCATGATTATTTATTATTTAACTTGGGTATTTTTTTGTATGTCCTTTTTTTTTTCACTTCACAAATCAACCATAGTTCCCCCTTCTTCTCCACCTCCTGCTCACCCCCCACCTTGCCACCACCCAAACCCTCATCCACTCCTCAAAGGGAGTAAGGCCTTCCATGGGGAGTAAACAAAGTCTGACATATCAAGTTGAGGCAGGACCAAGCCCCATCCCTTTGTATCCAGGCTCAGCAAGGTTCTCCATAGGGAATAGACTCCAAAAAGCCAGTTCATGCACTAGGGATAAATTCTGGTCCCACTACCAGGGGCCCCACAAACAGCACAAGCCACACAGCTCTCACTCATATTCAGATGGCCTAGTTCGGTCCCATGCAGGTTCCCCAGCTGTCCATCTACAGTCCATGCGTTCCGCTAGCTCAGATCAGCTGTCTCTGTGATTTTCCCCATCATGATCTTGACCTCCCTTGCTCTCGTAATCCCTCCTCCCTCACTTCAACTTGACTCCAGGAGTCCTGAGCAGTGTTTGTAGCTGAAAGATTTCCTGTGTCCCAGCCTGCCAGTGGTCTGGACAGATCTCTCCCACTCATGTCTTCCAAGTAAACACACAGAGGCTTATATTAATTAAAACTGCTCAGTCATTAGCTCAGGCTATCTACTGACTAGCTCTTACACTTAAACTCAGTCCATTTCTGTTAATCTATAGGTCGTCATGTTTTCCGTGGCTTTACTTGTGTGCCATTACATGCATTCCCTGGACAGCTCACTCAGCCTTCCTCTCCCAGAATTCTCCTCTCTGCTTGTCCTGCTTATGTTATACTTCCTGCCTGGCTACTGGCCAATCAGCGTTTATTTATCAACCAAATCAAAGCAACACACATTCACAGCATACAGAATAATATTCCCATCAGTGCTTAGCTGTGGATCTCTGCATTTGCTTCCATCGGTTACTGGATGAAGGTCCTATGATGACAATTAGGGTAGTCACCAATCTCATTATAGGGGAAGGCCAGTTCAGGAACCCTCTCCACTATTGCTAGAAGTATTAGCTGGGTTCATCCTTGTGGATTCCTGGAACCAGGAATTCCCTAGCACCAGGTTTCTCCCTAACCCCATAATGGCTCCCTCTATCAAGGTATCTCTTTCATTCCTCTCCCTCTCCATCTCTCCCCCAACTCAGACAATCGATCCCTCATGCTCTTGCCTCTCCCAGTTTACCCAAGAGATCTTGTTTATTTCCCCTTCCTAGGGCAATCCATACATGTCCCTCTTAGGGTCCTCCTTGTTACCTAACTTCATCAAGAAAACTTCTCTCTGCAACAGATAGAGTCCATAAAAGAAAGCCACAACCAATCAAAATACAGAGTTGTAGAGCCCAGTCCCATTAGATATATCTACAATATAACTCCCAACCCTAAGTTTCAGGAATGGGGGGGGGGAGGTCTGTGGGGGGGCGGCATTGGGGTTGTAAGTGCTTGGTTTTCAGTTAGAAATTATGAAGTATGCATAGCCACATTTGCATTCTTTAGTTAAAAACAAACAAACAACTTCATAGGAAGGAAGGTTTAAATTCTCTAAACAGTGACATTGAAACCTGTTACAGATCCCGCCTCACTCACATAGGATGTCAAGTATGTATGCCATCATCACAGGGCCGTATTATGTTTTATCATGTTGTCTTACACTGACCCTCCTCAGAGGCACTCTAAGTGCTGCCCCTTTTATGTCACTCATTTAAACAGCCCAGAAACAGTTAGAACATAGGTACCCATAAATCCCTAATACAATAACAAATGTGGTAAAAATCCAAAATGGTTGCCTTCTTCTTCACCTTTCTTGACCTGACCCAAAAGCCTGACAGATTAAAACAAAGGCCTGAAGAACTTTTACTCTGGCCAGTAGAGCCTCCCCTGCCCAGCCTGGACCAATCCGAAAAATTTAAGACCAAAGCAGGAATTCTTTTTACACCAAATATTGTCCCCACCAGCATCTTTGTTCAAAATGACCAACCCTAAACTGGGGAAAAACCCTAAAGAGCCCCAATCCTCAAGGAGTAATAGGGTCTTCCCAAATATTCTCTCTGCTTTTCATACAGTCTTTCTCTGTGTGTGCCTTGCTGTGTATGACTCTCTCTCTCTCTCTCTCTCTCTCTCTCTCTCTCTCTCTCTCTCTCTCTCTCTCTTTCTCTCTCTCTCGTGTGTGTGTGTGTGTGTGTGTGTGTGTGTGTGTGTATGTTTCCCTGTCCCTAATAAAAACCTTTCTTTTTAGGTGGGAGGAGAGGGAGAGAAAAAGAAATAGTGTAAATTGTTAAGAAAAGATGTTATTCCATGTCTCTGGCTCAAAACAAACTTATCAATGGCAGATGTTGTTTCTTCCATGAGTCAAATCTGATGATCCCTTAAAGCTGCAGGACAGAGCCTGTCCTGGGCATCTGAACTTTCTACCTCTGCCCTATTCCCTGGTCCTGCAGTCACATTCTGTTACCTCATCTAGGATACACTTTATCTAAGTCTTCCAAGGGTGATCTTGGAATCTGTGCTTCAGCAGATGTGCTGTGCTTTCTTGGTGGAAGCACCATTAATGGGGAGATAACATAGACATGAGATTGCTACTCTACCCTCAAGACTTAGAGGAGATTTATTTAAATCCACAAAAGCAAAGATTGTGGTTGTAGTAGCTCAGGATTACTTGGCTCTATCTTCTGTTCTTTGATCACTGAACATGCAACTGCACTCCAGATCCATTGCTCTCATATTAGCCAATTCACAATAGTTTGTGTTTAAATAGAAAAAGGTAGGTGATTGGAAAGTTATGTTAAGAATTCTCTCCAATTAAAGTATAAAATACCCATTAAATATCATTAAGCCAATTCGCAATAGTTTGTGTTTAAATAGAAAAAGGTAGGTGATTGGAAAGTTATGTTAAGAATTCTCTCCAACTAAAGTATAAAATACCCATTAAATGTCATTAAGGAAGTAATAATAAATTATTTATTACATACAAAGATACGTGTGTGTGTGTGTGTGTGTGTGTGTGTGTGTGTGTGTGTTCTCTTGTCCCTAACAAAAGCTTTTCTTTGTGGGGGCATGGGGCTTTGTGGGAGAGAGATAGAAATAGTGTAAAATGTTATGAAAAGATTAATATGTGTCTTTCTGGTTCAAAACAAAGCTTCTCAATGGTAGATGTTGTTGTTTCTTTAAGCTGTAAAAAGGAGCTACTAAAATAATACTAATATTTAGTATAATTTATGTAATTCAGTGCCTTTATGTTTATTATTAAATTCTTAGAAATAATATTTTAGTTTTGAATAAGCATGACCTATTTAATACTGTGTAATTATTTTTCAAATTTCATGTTTCAGTAGTACCAACTTTATAAATCTTAATTAGCAAGTGAATTAAAAGCAAACTTTCTCATGCAGAATTCCTAATAATTTAGAAATGTCACTTTCTGCTTTTAGTCTTAATAAATTTTCATCTATTTAATTAAAATATAATTATTAAACTGTTAAATTGAATGTGAAAAATACAGCACGAAGTTATGTTATAATTCTTTAATTTTTCACTTTGAAGTAGACATTTCTTGTAATTTTCCCTAATGCCTGTGTCTTTCTTGGTGCCTACTCCTGCCCACAGTGACTTCCACACACACATTCCACTGTAGTAAGATAGAGCCTTCATAGAACCCACTGATAGCAAAGGGACAGAATTTCTGCTTTTGATAATGATTAGAAATATCCTAAAAAATACAGATACAAAAACATTTTCCTCAAGAAGAGACATTTTCATTTACAAGGGCTCTTAAAGATCTCTTATTCATTTTTGAGAATGCATGTCACTCCAAATGAGTCCTTAATGTTTCCTCTCAGGTCATCATTAAAGAAAGGAAGAAAGAAAGAGAGAGAGAGAGAGAGAGAGAGAGGAGGAGGATGGAGGGAGAGAGGGAGGGAGGGAGAGAGAGAGAAAGGAGGATTCATCTTGTGAGATCTTGTCTGAATGGTTTTGTTACTAGACTGTATCATTGTCAACCCTGGGTTGGATATGAAACTGGGTTTTGAAAACATGCATATTCTCTTTGTTCTGTAATGAACCAGAGTGTAGCATGAATCTTAAATGGCCTTATTAATAAGAACAAACCTGGAGCTGGGTATTGGGATGAATGCTGGAAGATCAGAGAAGCAGAACAAGCCACAGCCACCTCACCTTGCCAGTTCTTCAGCTGATCCTGTTTCTTCAGACTGGAAACCTCTGTGTCCTCATAACCGAATAGATCTCAGCTGAACTGTTGCTCAAAAGCCTAAAAGCTTAACCTGCCCTAGTTCCAGGCCTTCACACCTTATATGCCTTTCTGCTTCCTGCCATCACTTCCTGGGATTAAAGGCATGAGTCACCATGTCTGGCTGTTTCCAGTGTGGCTTTAAACTCACAGAGATCTCTGCCTCCCAAGTGATAGGATTAAAGGCGTGTGTGCCACCATTTTCTGGCCTCTATATCTAGTGGCTATTCTGTTCTCTGACCCCAGATAAGTTTATTAGGGTGCACAATATTTTGGGGAACAAATATCACCATACAAGAACTTCCTTTAATATTTTCTGGTTATTTGTTTGGGGGTGTTTGGTTGTTTCTAAGTAACTATAGAGGGAAGAAGAAAATAAGAGACTTGAGGGGACATAGGAGAAAGAGAACGCACTGCTTCATTTTATATTACCGATTCTCGATACTTCATAACCTGTGTGGACTTCACAGCTGGGAAGGCAACTGTCGAACTCTATCCAGGGGGCAGGGCTGCACTTGAAGGCCAGCAAACCACAGTGAAGGCTTTTGGCAAGGAAAATTAGCAGAAGCATGGGCTACCAGGGCTAAAAGAGCAGGAAAAACCGACCTACAGGGCACGAAAACAATAAACTGGTAGCAAGTGATGGTACAAAGAAACATCCCTCTCTGTGGCCTGAGAGTGAGCTGACTAAGGTACTTAGTGTACCATTTTATGATTTGTGGTTTGTACTTAGAAGTGGGATATTTTGAAGCTAGATATGTAAATGGTGGTGCAAGATGTCAGGACTTTTGAAGGAATTCCGAATGGTCATCTTCTTAGAGTTAGCCAGGCTAGCTTACCCTCCCACTAGGATAACTTCTTACACCAAGTATTATCAATAGATAAGTTACCTTTCCAAGTTTCTATAACCACAGCCCATGTGCCAAGCCACATATTCTCAAATTTTCACACACCTATAGGCAAAATTCTTCAGCATAGTTGAAACAAAAGAACGGAAAGCTACAGGCTTTCAGAAGTGATAGAGAGGATGCAGGGGTTGTGTACAGAGGAAAGAGACAGAGAAATAGCTCAAACTCTAACATTCTCAATTTCCTTTCTTTAAAGAGAACATCTAGAGGAGCACACTGAAGCTACAACATCCATTTTCTAGTACCCCTGGTAGCAGAATCGTCTAGCTAGTATGCTATGGCACTGATGGAGAAGCCTGAAAATAAAGTGAAATTGACAATTTGCTCATTCCACCTCTTTTTCTCTATATCTGATGCCGAAGCTTTAAAGGACAGGCACTGCCTCTATTTGATTGCTCAAAGTTTATATTAATTGTGACTTACAACATTGTACCTTGTTAAATACACTAAATGTGAATGATGATGATGTGCATATAACTAACAATCTAAAATGTTCTGTGTTGTTTACTCTTTAAAATAAAAATGATACATATATTTATCCATTAAATAAATGTTACAATTGCTAGAAATAAAAGATCTCTTAGGTTGTTTTAATATTGTAGGTGAGACATAAAGAAATAAACTCATCCACGTAACCTTTGACCTACAGTCTGTTCTATCTATGAGATGTACCGGAATAAGGGTGGCTTAGAAATTGGGAAAATGGCCAACCAATAATCTGTCTATTCTAAAACCCATGGCAAGAGAGTGAGCCCACCCCTGACACTGCCTGGAGCACTAAGATCCACAGGCTGGATGACCCAAAGACCTGGAATAGAACCTAACAAAACTGGAGGGGAAAAAGTCAATGTAATGATGCCTAAGGATATTGTAATACACTCATAGATTGGTGCGCAGTCCAATTGCCTTCAGAGAGACTTCATTCAGCAAACTGATGGAAACCATGTAGAAATTCACAGCCAAATATTAGACAGAACTCTGGGAATCCTGCAGAAGGCAGGGAGAAAGGATTGTAGGAACCATAGTGGTCAAGGACACCACAAGAGTCAACTAACATGAGCTCATAGGGGCTCACAGAGACTGAACCAACAACCAGGGAACCTGCATGGGACTGACCTAAGCTCTCTGCATATACATGACACTTTTGTAGCTTGGTCTTCTTGTGTGACTCCAAACAGTGGGAGCAGGGGCTGTCTCTAACTCTTTTACTGGCTTTTGGGACCCTGATCCTCATACTGGGTCACCTTGCCCAGCCTTAATACATGGGGAGGTGCTTAGTCTTACTGCAACTTGATATGCCATGTTTTGTTGCTGTTTCTGGGAGACCTGCCTTCTCCTAAACCCAAATCAGGAGGAGTGGATTGGGGCATGGGTACAGATGGGGGTTGCTGGAGGAACTGGGAGGAGAGGAGGGAGGGGAAACTGCAGCTGGGCTATTAAATAAATAAATAAATAAATAAATAAATAAATAAATAAATAATCTTTATCCACTTATCATTAATTTATTTGTTAGCAGAAAATCAGTTCAGATGGAAGTTTTATTTTCAGATGCCATTTTTGTGACCAAGTAGTGAACCATGCACCCCAGTTATTTTCAAAGTCACAAAAGTCTTTCTCATTTTTAAAAATTTTCCCACAAACTGGGAAACAACAGTTGACTTGAAAAGGAGGGACATTTTAAAAGAAATTTATTTAAGTTTGTATTTCCAAAGGGATATATGAGCATTTACAACACTAACGCCTTCTATTATTCTAGCAATTGGACTATATATCATTCAAAGATATCATAGTTGGGTGGTTTCATCCCTCTTTTGGAAGCTTTCATAGTGCCATCTGCTACCATGAAAGCTAGTCCTCGGGGAGGGGCAATTAGGTCAGGTCCAACTTAGGACTTGCAGTACATAGTGTCTTCAGCAAGAGGATGTCTTCAGCAACAGGGACTTACCTTCCACCTGTGGGTAACCAAGGGCAGAGAAATAGCTTGTATTTTGGGGAGTTTTTTCAACAGTCCTGTCAAATAACTCAAGTCTGCTGTTGGGTTTGCTGAGTGGACTTTGGCTCTTGGAGGGAGCATCATCAACCCAGATAAGAAGACTTCATTAAAACTGTATGTTTAATGAGGCATATGTATATGTACATGTGTATACATAATTACATGTACTGCAGATTTTTCTTAAGTAAATAGTTAATTCTATGTTTTTTTGGTGATTTTTAAAGGCATCTTTATTGTTCTTTTTATCTATCTACCTTCTTCTTCTGTATTTACCCTCTCTCCATTCTTCCCTATGTACGCAATAACAATTAGTGAAAGAGGCTGAGGATTTGAAGGAGTGCATGAGAGGTTATATGGGAAGGTTTCTAGGAAGAATTACTGTAATTATATTATAGTCTAAAAAATAAAAAAAAACTAGTATAAAGTATAAAAGAAATTATAGTCTATGATCAAACACTGTTTAAGAATAGAGTAGTTTCCAGGAACCTATGATTGCAGAGGGATGTCCTTCTAAGTTATCATTCCGATTTCAGTGAATGCTTCATAGCCAACTAAACTGTGAAGTCATAACATTTCTCTTTGTTGTTACACTGAATCCCATATAGTCTTTCAAAAATGTCACTGAGTTAACTTCATGTTGGTCACATATTGCTGAGCAAGGGGCCTGCTTTTAAGAGTGGTTTGTGCACCAAACGAGATGGATGGAGAAACTATTTTTTCACTTGTGAACACTTATCCACAGAAGGTAACTTTTTGGCTAATGACGCAGGATTGTGTCCACTTCCCCTCTCAGCACCTGGGCCACTTGTGGCCCAGACACATACAGGCTCTGCGCATGTGTGATAGTCTCTGTGAGTTTGTGTGTGTTGGATCTGCAGTTTGCAAAAGGCCTTGTTTCCTTGGTGTCCTCTGTCCCCTTGGACTCTAGGGCAATAGTAACACAAAGCTTGTGGGAGTAAAAAACTAGTATCTGATTGGATTTAATGCCCTCTTCATGAGATGGAATCCAGCTCCAACACTATGTGGGTGGCCAAGAACCTGAGACTACATAGAGTGTGAACCTAAGGGAAAACCAAATACTATTGTTCTGCTAAGGGTACATGGTAATAAAATGACTCCTAACAATATTCTGCTACACTCATTGATCAGTGTCTTGCTTAGCCATTGTCTGAGAAGCTTCTTCCTTCAATAGATGGGAACAAATACAGAGACTCACAGCTGGACAATGTGCAAAGAGTGAGAGACTTTGGAACACTTAGTCCTAAATAAAATGTCTGTATCAAAATTATTATCCTTTTTTTTCTGTGGAAATAAACTTTATAGATGTCTTCATCAGTTTTCAAATGCTATTTTAAACACCTTCAGTTGTTTTCTTTTTCTATAATATAATATAAACACATATCCAGTTAGAAAATTCTGAAAACTCATGTCTAATTTGCTGTCTAGATTTTTTTTTATCAACTTGACATATGCTAGAGTCATCTGAGAGGAGAAAACTTCCATGAAGAAAACGTCACCTGAATACTGGCATGTAGGCAAGTTTGGGGCATTTTCTTTATTAATGATTGATGTGGGAGGGCCCAGCTCACTGTGAGTGGTGCTATACCTGACCAGGTGGTACTGAACTGTATAATACAGCAGGCTGAGCAAGACATGATGAGTAAACCAATAAGCATCATTCCTCTGTGCCTTCTGTATCAGTTCCTGCCTCTAGTTCTATTCCTGACTTCCTTCAGTGATGGAGTATGACCTGAGCAGATAAGAGCAAGGCAAAACAAGCCCTTTCTTCCTTAAGATGCTTTTGATCATGGTGTCTATCATAATAGAAACACCAAGGCACTAATTATAAGCACATTTGTTCTAAAGTCATTATAAAATAGTAGGTATCTGATAGTGTAACCTGGTTTCTCTTAAACATAACTTTATTTGCATTGAGAGTTATTAGAATAGAATACAATAAAATCTAGGGGTTGTTTCGAAGATCTCTGTCAGTGGCTTTCCCCCTTACCAACACCTGAGCAATGATCACATCACTAGGTTGTTTGTGGACGTGTACATCACTTCTGGTTCATAGCTCTCTTGAATACAGCAATCATGATGATGTGTGTTAATATTACTTGTTATGTAAAAATGCAAAGCAGGAAAAACATGGACTTTCCATGTTCTGACTTTAATGCTTCCAATGCAATGTGAGTTTCCTTTTGAATAAAGTTCCTTGGGCAGTCATCCTTGACAATGATTATTATTGGATGTAAAGCTGCTGGTAAGTGAAAAGGAAGCCATAAACCAGGCAGAGTGGCATGCTGTAACTGGCAACAGGGTGTATCAAGTGACGGGAATTGCCACTTCCTGTTCAAGGAGACATCCTGAGGCCACATGTGTCATTCAAATACTTCCTCTGCTGTGAAGAGTGGAAACTGACTCCACACCAGCTTTAACATATAACTTTTAACAAACTATTCTGAATTGATCAAACTCAGGATTAAGACCTAGTGAAAATCCAACTGTGTTTTCCTTTAGTCATTTAAAGAACCAAAAGATCCTAAGATTAATAAAATCTTCCATGATAGCAATAATATTTGTTTATCTTACTGTAATATTTTAGTTTATATGAGAATTTTAATTATTCCACCACTGGGGATAACAATATCACAGAAAAGAAAACTTACTGCTTTCCTCTTATTATTCTTGATTTTTATATTTGAATATTTCATAAATGAATACTGTATTTATCATTTCCATCTTCCCTTTTATCATTTCAGCTCTTCCCATGACCCCACTCTTTCTCATTTTCATGACCTCTTATTTAATTATTGTTACAGTGTGCGTCTTATCATTTGTATATATAACCTACTGGATCCATTTAATGTTATTGTATATAGATGTGCTTAGGGGCTGACCACTTGGGATTAGAAAAACATATCAAGGGACTTATCCCTGGAGAAAACTAATACTCCCTCAGTCAGCAGCCATTAATGTTCTGTATCTCTTTATATAGGGGTAGGGCCTCATGAAATTTCTTCTATCCATGTCAGTACAGCAACTTGTATTTCCATTGTGCAACTCTTGTTTGGGACCTCATTGTTGAGGTTTTCTAGGTATGATTTATCTGTTCTGTCTTGAAGATGCTATCTACACCAGGCATTGTGGTCCTCTGGTTCTTACAACCTCTCTGCCTATCTTCTGTGACTTTCCTTCAGCCTTAAATTAAAAATAGGCACCTGTTATAAATGTCGAGGGAATATACTGAACAGACCTATAATACACATGATTAACTCAATAGTCATCAAACTTGGTAATAACTAACACTGCGTTTATTTCACATACTGTGTCAAGTGATTATTTGGAAGCAGTGATTGCATTGTAGGTGTATCAATCCAGGTTGCACACCACAGAGCCATGCATTTGTTCCATGCATTTTCATCAGTTTTAGAACTCTCAAATAGTCAGTATCTGTTGCAAAAAGAAGTTTATTTGATGAGAAGTGAGGAGAACTACACTTAAATGTAGGTACAAAAGTAAGTATAATACAGTTAGAAATTATATTGCTATAGTAAAGTGGCAGTAGTGTGATTGCCTCTAGGGTTTATGACTTCTCTAAGCACAGGATGTTGTCTAGGTTCACAGTACAAGGCATGGATTCTCTCCTATTGATCTGGTTTCAGATCTAATTAGACAGGTTTTGGTAACCTCACCTACCCAATAGAAAGATACTAATATTTTGTCATTGAGGATATCTTTCTGGGAAAATTATTTTTGTGGTTCATATGCCTTATAGCTGCATAGGACTATTGAATGTTTTTCTCCTTGGAGCGTCTCACTCAGAAATGGAGAAGTTTCTAAGAGCCTGGCCTGGATCATGCCCATGGTCAAAGAAAGATTCCCCAAAGCAAGAGAAGTGGGCTCCATCCCCAGCTGATTTTTACCTATGGTTGTTCCTATGGCTACAGCGAGTCATTCTCAGAAGAAAAAGTCCCATGAGCAAACAAACAATGGAGTAAAATTTCCCCAACAATTGTTAGACAGTTTTTTTCAATACATAGATTCAATGCAGATGTGAGTGCACACAGTTAATAAAGAAACAGAATTATACAACTTCAACTTATTCTATAATATAATAAGCTAATTTGAGTGGCAGAGAGTCTTTCCTTCAAGAATGAAGCATAATACTCCTATCTGTATTTTTCTTTGCATAATACCTGAGATTCTTTTATCAAAATGATAAAATCTAAAACCTAGGAACTTAATTTTACCTGACAGAATCCATTAACCACATCCAAATAAATGAAATTCTTTAATCAAGTGAAAATATGAAGGTCAGTGTATATAATGCATATTTGTGTTTTACTGCTTTTTTATGGCTTCATAAGTAATTGATTTTGATATGAAATAATCATTCTTATTAAAATGCATAAAATTTAGCTACCAATTGAATAATCACTATTGCTGAACATGATACCTTTTATGTTGGAAGCTGCCTTTGAGTGAAGTAAGTCTGTGCAAAAGAGATAGTTACAAAATATGTAATGAGCCAGGCAGCGGTGGTACACGCCTTTAATCCCAGCACTTGGGAGGCAGAGCCAGGCAGATGTCTGTGAGTTTGAGGCCAGGCTGGCCTACAGAGCGTGATCCAGGACAGGCACCAAAACTACACTGAGAAACCCTGCCTTGAAAAAATAAAAAAAAAATGTACTGAAAATGAAACCTAGTCGTGTTATCTAAAACTTCCATAGTTCTGGGAAGAATCCTATGTTTGTCTCTAGCCTCTTTCATGAGGGATGCTGCTTCTAACCTCTATTTGAATATAAAGTATTACAAAATATATAAATACCATAAATACAACCACACAGGCCAAAAGAAGCAAGGCAATGAAAGAGAGGGGGTTGGAGAGATGTGGCTGTTCCCATGTCTAACCACCTACGACGCCGTTGGCAAGTTTATAGTATGAATGATGCCAGTGGTATGGTATGGGCCGACTGTTAGGATCCAATCAGCATCTCTTCATGGATATGAGGACATTTTTGCTGGTATGAGGTGTGCAGCATTGTTTCTCAACATTAACATAGTTCAGGCTTGAGGACTGGCATGTACGCTGAATATAAAAGTCTATTTTGAAGTATTGGATTCTTTAAGGAAAATATTTAAGCAATGAACAAGGTATAGTTCTAGCTCAAAACTTACAGTAGTAAAACAAACTTAAATGGTCAGCTCACTAATGTTAAACTCACAATTTTATGAGTTAACTAATTAAAATGAGTTTTATCTTCCTTAGGGAACTTGTACACAATTTACTATATGCAGTTTAAAAAAACATACAGCATATTTAATTTCCAAATATGTATAGTATAAAGTTAGCAAACTCACTAAATAGTCTCTTGGTACTTTAAATAATGATAATACTGTTCTGTCTCATTTCCACATCAAGTGTTATAGAAACATAAAAATGTGGATGGCTGTAAAACCTATTTCATTTGATTTTCATGGAACTATGATATGTACTACATGAAGAAACTCATTGTGGCTAATATAAGTTTGATTATTTCAAAGGCCATATGGGTAATTAGTATTAATGTACTGTCATATGCAGTACACTAATACTACTGTAGTTCCTTAAATGAAACCCCCAAACTGTTCTCATAGTTTCTCTACAGCTTACATTCCCAACAAAAATGGATCTAAGCAGTGACCTCTTTCCACACTTTTGCCAACATGTTTTAAATTCTTACTAGCAGATTGGTTCTACCTTCAAGGCAAAATTAAGATTTGAAATATGGTTCCCTAAGTGTCTATATCTTTTTAAATTTCCTCTTTAAATATTCCAATATAGCAAGATTAATGGAAGTATTCAACTTAATCTGTAACATTTTTTTAGTGGCTTCTTGGCAAGTATTTTTAAAGCCTTCAAATTCACTTTATATCTATTGCCTATTTTGACCTTTGCAATGTAAATTCTAGACAGGATGATAAAATATGCCTTGTTAAAATGGGAAGAGTTATTTTTGCGTTGTTAAAAGATGGCAGCTGAGAGAGGAATGTTTAGGGTTCTCAGGGGTGTGGCACATAATAAGTTGTCTACACTCCAGTGGTTGACCCTGCATGAATCCTAGTATTAGCAGTACTAATTGAACCTAGTGAGTCATTTGAAAAAGAAATAAAAAGTACTTAAAAAAAGAAGAGAACATGAAATTAAGAGAGGGACATGGGGTCTTGAATGAGTGGAAGGCTCCCATTGGACTTAGATATGATTTAAACACAGTGTACACACTTTATGGGGTTACCAAAATATAACAAAGAATATCAAAAATTTATTTTGAAAACAACAAGTAGATAAGCCTAAAGAGTAATTTTTGTGTGTCTGTTAACATCACATCCTCAATATTATAAAGTAACAATTCATAATATTCATAGTGTATTAAAATCAATGTTATTCAGGATTTAAAACTCTCACAATTCTGTACCTTAATGTACTCATTGGTAATATTCAGAAACGATCATTTCAGTGAACCACTCATAACATGAAAACATTTCATTGTCTTTTGTAATGAGGGAAATTCCAGTTAATACCACAAAGAGATACCATTTAACACCCACCAGATTGGCAAAATATAACAATATAAATGAAGTTTTGGCAAAGACAATGTATAATGAGAACTCACACAAGACAGAGAGTTCACTACTAACAGTTTTTTTGAAAGGAATTTGGCATCATCTCATGAAGCTGTGAATGAGAAGACCTAAGTGTTCATAGTTCCACTCTTGGGAAAACATCCTAAAGAAACATTGTCTCAGCTTTGCCAGGAGCCACATAAGTCAGTGTTAATCCATTACAATTATGGTGGTATTTGTTCTAGGAAATCAAAATAAGACAGAACATGAGGAAAAAAAAACTATAAAACATCCTAAATTGTAAAATTCATTAAGGAGAAAATATATTTATATAATATGTTACATTCTTTGCCAAATTTGGTCAACCAGAGCTACAAAAACTAATACAACTGCATCTCATAATAACGATATCTAATAAAAGGTAAGCAGTGAGCTGGAGGAATAAATGAAAAGAAATTCAGTCAGTCCATTTCTATTTTTTTTTTTTTTTTTTTTTTTTTTTGGTTTTTCGAGACAGGGTTTCTCTGTAGCTTTGCGCCTTTCCTGGAACTCTCTTGGTAGCCCAGGCTGGCCTCGAACTCACAGAGATCCGCCTGGCTCTGCCTCCCGAGTGCTGGGATTAAAGGCGTGCACCACCACCGCCCGGCCATTTCTATATAGTTTGATAGAGAGATAATGAGTAGAAGGGTTATAAAATTGAGGATGCAAAGTACAGTTTGAGCTTGGATTTTCAAGCTTGTCAGTGGCCACTGGACTATCAGATGTTGAATTTTTAGTTGTTTACAAATACTGAAATCCAACTGTTTCTAGGACTTAAAAGAGAATGAGACTACACTTAAATGGATATCAAGTCATTTTCTGCCTTTTGTTACTGCTTTCTCTTGATCAAATGTTCACTCAGGTATTTGGGAGAGCACATGTCATAAAGAAGCACAAGAGGGGCCAGCTATCCACTGTAATAAACAGAAAGCCACATATCTCTGCCATGTTCCTTATTAGAATGTACCAGCTTGTACTCAGTCTAAAACAATGAATATTTTTGCCTATTTTTACATATCGAGAAAATTGACACCATGGAAATCAAAGCATTCACACTGGCTGGAAGTACTAGGGAAAGAGAAGCTCTCTGAAGAATTTCATATCCACACAGCTGCAAGAGGATTGGCTGCTAGGGAGGCTGAATGACTCTGCAGAAACCTGTTACAATCATACAAGAATACAGAACAGTTTATTCTGTTGTGATGCTCTGTTTCCCTGGAGAAGTCAGGCACAGAATATCTGATGTGAGACCTTCAAGAACCCCTGCTGTATATGATCATCCTTTATTCTCCTCTTAGTCCATTCTGCGGTGTTATATATCTGTATTTACACAAACACCATTTGCTTGCTCTCAATAATGGGGCTGAAAATTTCAGTGACATAAATGCTTGTGCTTAGCTGACAGTCTCTGAGTAGGCAGTGGCTTTTAAGTCCTCATTTCTCCTTCTTAGCCTCAGAATGTTGGGGATATTCTGACTGAGCAGATTCTTTGCAGAAGTGTACTCATGGAGACTATCAGAGACTGTATTCAACTAAATCCTGCTATAAAATTGAGAATCTTTCCAACATATGTTTATGAATAACACAAGCTGTTAAGAAATCTGAATGCCTACATGAAGAATTGACTTTGAAGACTCATTTTATATTGTGACAACTCCTCTATTACTCTGATTTTGTACCTCACTCTTCAGAAAATGAGAAACTCTCTTAACTTGTGAGTTTAGCACAAGTTCCAAATGATCCATCCTGAAGGCAGGTGCATAGATTGATGTGTCAATCAGAAGAATAACTACCTTAAAACCAAAATTAACCTTCCAAGAGTGATACCTGCTTGGGCTGAAAAATGTCAATGAATTCTTAAATCCCTCTTGTATGCATGAAGCAGAAATTCAGTTAAGGAATCAATCTATTCTACTTAATAAGAAACTTTGAGGTTGGCCTGGTGAATATTTTTTAAATTTATTTTCAATATGTTGCCTCATTTTTTTTTACAGATGGTAGCTCACTTGTTTAAGCTCTCATGGCTTTTAAACAGCAAAACTCCAGTTCTCGCTTCTAGACTCATAATAGGACACCAGGTATCTCCAGGAGGTATGGACTCTCTACACTCTTTTCTATGCCATTTCTCTACCTTGCTCTGGAGAGATGTTGTTGGCCAGTCTTCCCAGTCTAGAAAAGCTTCTCAAACTAGGGAATATTTGATTAAAAATTAATTAAATTATCCAAATAGAGCAGCTGTTTAAACTCACTGGTTTTTCCCAGACCCAGAAACCTCTGTTTTCTATGTTCCCGCGTAAATTCCTGTGTAAATGAACGCCTACCTTCATCATCTTGGCAGATAAAAATGGAACACACGTCTCATGATTCTTTCCTTGGATGAGATTCTTTCCTGTTGCTCACTGGCCTGTTTTGACCCCTGTGATCTGTGCCCCAACCTGTAAACCTTGACCAGGCTTTGGTCCTTCCTCCTTAGAATCTCCAAATGCAAACTCACTCAACTCTGCTGCTCAACATTCCTTTGCCCATTTCTTGGCTTGCCACCAGCCTAGTCTGACCTCCAGGGCTGAGTTTCTTGGCTTGGCTGTTTTAGTGGTTGTATTAAATCTGTTATGGATACACCAGGGAATAATATTCTGGGAACTAATTTTTCTGTTTGTGTGTTAATCACCTAGTACCTGGATGTTACATTTTAGAGTATTCTACATTGTGTTCTCTTCTGGTCACACACTGCTCGAAAGTGATGAAACACACACACAAAAAACTAGAGTTTGCTGTTTGAGCTTTTAAACTTGCCCGTTTTTATAGCTGTGTTTCCTTGGCAAGCTGCTTCATCTGTCTATATAGCTGTGTTTCTTCATGGGTAAAGATAAAGTGATAAAATTTTTTCTATTGTGTGGAGACTTAAAAGTAGCAAGTATATTGCCAGTTTGTGGTGATATATGCTTTTCATCCCAGCACTTGGGAGACAGAGGCAGGTGGATCTCTGTGAGTTTGAAGTGAGCCAGGTCTATAGAGTAAGTTCCAGGAAAGCCAAGGCTACACAAAGAGACCTTGTCTGGAAAAACTAAAAAAAATAAAAATAAAAATAAAAGTAGCAAATATATGTAAAACAGTTTGAACTCTTCTTGGCAAAAGATAAATGCCACTGAGTCTTATTCTATTTTAGGATGTCACAGTTCTTTCACCACCCCTTATATTCTTCATTTATAAGAGAAATTTATCTTGCAGTGAATGCCATCTAGGTCTCTTCATAAGAATAATTATTTTCATTCCAGTGGCTCCACTTTGGCTCCAAAGTGCACCCCCAAAATCTTCTCTTATAAATGTATACATATATTTTTAGTCTAAAAAAGTTTAGAAGCCCCTAAATTGTCCACCTGGGCATTTAGGAAGAAACATTCACATTACTTCATTGACTTTAGCATGTGCTATGTATACATAAATACATAGACTAGGGCTTTTCCTTAGGCAGTGATGAAAGAATAATATTGCCTAAGTTTTCATGAGGAGAAGTGTTTTCAATCTGGGAAGCTCAGCTCATAGTCTACAATGTACTAGAAATGGTTAGGTGGATAGTCACTGCATGATTTTCCCAGTCATGAAATATAACCTGTCCTGCTTTACAAACATTTTTCATGGTGAATGTAGGTCAAGTCTAAATATAGACCAGAGGTAATTTGTATAATTCAAACTTAAAATCATGAAAGGTAAACAGAGATCACAATCTATATTTACAATCTATGGACATAGTGACAGATGAAGAATGAAAAAGTTGACACAAAATTTCTCAAAAGGACAAATGAGTAAAATTGCCTTTCATCATAATAGGGACTGAAAAATTGGTTTTAATGCAAAGTAGTTGACTATAGATTTAGACATGTTAAGTAGAAGATGGTTGGAATATATCATTTTTAGGCCATCCATTATTGTCACATCAGCTACTCCTGTGCTAGGCCAATAATCTCATAGCAGGGAGAGCTGGATTCTCTACACCAGAGTTTCTAAGCAGGACTAAGCTGCTTGCCTAAGGAGACCATGGCTTGAAATGTCATCTGTGTTTCAAACTAGTGCTGAGGAGCTGCATATTGGAATAAACAGACAAAATTGTTGACTGTATTCAACCATAGAGAATTCTAAAACAAATTAGTAATATACACAGGCAAACAAATAGGGTTGAAATGAGAAACTCATGACAAAATGTCAGATGAAAAACAAAACAGAGTGACGAGTGGAAATTTATTCTGGACATATGACAACAGAGAACAGACATCTAGACAAGACCCAGAGGAGGATGTGATGGAAGGAAAGATGGTCCAAGGAATAGGATATTGTTTCAGGGAAAAATAATGATTAGAGTATTTAGAGGTTGTGGGTTGCCCCTAGCTGAGGAGCTATTGGTGATTGATAGGTGCTGAGAGAGGGGAGTCAGTTTTCTTTAAGGGTGTTACCCCAATAGGTTGACCACACTCTATGCAAGATCAAATACCCAAGAGTATATGTATAGTGTAAATTGGGCTTAATGGGTTAAAAAATGAAAAAAAGTGCAAAGTTGGGTGGGTAGGAAGGTGGGTGAACATTAGAGGAACTGGGAGAGGCATATGAAATGCAGATGTTTCTATTACCTGTAAAAAGCTGACTTGGTCCTTCCATTAGTCTTTTGACCATAGAGCCTATTCCAGATAAACACTAATGTGTTTTCTGCTTCATAGATTAAACTTGCCTATATATAAATCACTTACTTTTAATATTGACAGTAATTAACAACAATAATAAATTAAAGTACTAAAGTAAGTGAATTTTGAAGAACTTTAAAGATTTGTCTTGTCAAATGGTGTCTATGTGATGGCAGCCATCTAGTAATGAAAAGTGGCCAGTGTGCTTCTCTACATTAGATTGGAAAGGGCTCTATTGTGCTCTATTACATCCCATGCAATGGGTACAAGTTTGGGAATAAACAACTTATTTGTGAAAGAATAGGAATAATAAAGGAAGATATAATTAAGACAGAAAAGTGTAGATAAAGAAACAGTTTTTTGAGATTAAAGACTGCAATTTTAAACTATGTATGCCGTTTATTGATGTCTGTAAATTCCACAATGATATTTCTGGTTCAACAGGATCTAATTTAAACTGTAGTAGCAATAGGGCAGGATTGGATTAACAGCTAGAGAAGACTAGACTTGCCCCAGTTTTCAGTCTCTACTTCTGTGGAGTAGAATGTCTTCCACTTACAGTTTTTAAGGCCCCTCAACTCCAGGACATAATTCTTTTAAGTAATCAAGAGGAATTCCCCTCCATCAGTGTCTAGATGTAAGATGGAACTCCAACCTTCTGTTGGATGATGGTATGGTTTTAAGATGCTAATGTGTGATGTGACATCTCACTTTTGGTTTTACTCTGTTGCTTGTATTTATGTCCTTCATCTGTCCATCCCTCAGACACTAAGCATCCTAAAACAGAGACCTTGAGGCTGTCTATAGGCAACATGTTGAATTACTTAGGGCTTCAGTGGCTCTGCCTCTTGTTATGATCATTGCAACCAACACACTAATCCTATGTGAAAGTGACTAGAAAGTAGCATAATAGGTCTTTTCAATAGCTCGTTTTCTCCAAAATAAGAGAGAAATGCTGTTTTTGGTGTTCTATGATAACAAAGAATCTTCAAATACTCATATTTTCCCCTTTGTAACAGCATAATAGGACATAAATCCAGTAGATTGTGGTGAAGCATAGAAAACTATAGAATAAAAAATAAATGAAGGAAGGAAGAGAGTAAAAGAGAGAGTGTGTGCTGGGTAGACTAATATATGCAACTTGGAACTCATTAATTATTCTAGCTTGATTTGTTCTAATAATCTACTTTAATATGATCTGACAAAATTTAAATGTGGCATTAAAATACTGGCACACTTCAGACTTTTTTCTTTAGGCATTATACCTCACATTAATATATTTTTCTAATATTAAGTGTCTGATATAATTTAATGAGGTTTTAGATTTAATTATCTAGGAAAATCAGCCCCGTCTTGTCAGTTTAAATTGTTATATTAAGGAACTATCAGATCTTTGTGTAAAATAGACTAAAAACAAGAAACAATGCTCTAGTTTGTTTACAGTTATCTGAAGACATACAGGAAGTAAATATTTTACAGCAAGGACCTTGAGGAAACAAAAGCACAGGTACGAAATAATCTTTGTATCAATTACAGAATTTGCACACAAAATCTTTTAATTTTGCTGTAACTTCATTATGATTCACTTCATTAGCTTTAGTCCCTTTTACTTGTCTTCAAAAAGAATTATCTTCCTGTTGTCAAAGTTATGATGGAAATATGCTATCTTTACATCCCTACCCCCTTGCTTGGAAGTAGAATCCTTCTTCCCTGTGAGATCCCACCCTGTATGCCTTTGGTGCTAATGTTTCCATCCACTCTCTTCCTTGATAAGGTCATGCTCAAGGATGAGATTTTGGCAGAGTATGCTGGGAACACAGCTTAAGTAATATAGGTTGAGCACGGAACCAAAATCACCTTAAGCAGAGTTCTTCAGAAATGTTCCAAATTAACGATGGTGATGTTTTTAATTAAAATGGAATTACATCATTTTCGCTCCTTCATTCCCTTTTCTGATTCCTTCCCAGTTACTTTCTCTTAAGCCTCTCGCTCATTGTTCGCTATCATTAGCTGACTGCAGTTCTCTGTCTAGGTGAGGTATCCAGTGAATTTCCCCTCTTATTCTGTTAAAGTGTCAATGGATATTGCTATCATTCCAGTCTTGTTTAAGCAGCCATTTTCCGGGAGAGACTGTGTCACGGCAGGCTCTGTGATGTTCTGACTCTTACAATCTTTCCACCCACTCTTCTGTAATGTTCTCTGAGCCACAGATGAAGAAGCTATGGTGTAAATCTATTTGTTGGGGCTTGGTTCCCCATGATCTGTTGATCTCTGCATTGTGTCCAGTTATTGTTTTCTGTAATAGTCTCCATTTTTGAAAGGAAGACTTCTTTGATGAGGGATGTTAGCTACACTTTATATGGATTATTGTTGTAGCCCTTTGTCACCTCTCATGGTTTGAGGGTGAGCCCCTATTTCTAGAGCTCTCTTACCCTTTAGATGATTAGAGCGAGATGTAACAGGAAAGCTTCTCTCCTGCAGTGTAGCTTCTTGGATCCAGATAGTAATATGCAAAGTGCCCAATGAGAAAAACAGTCTTACCAGCTGCAATATCAACCACAAAACAACCATCGTAGCAAGATATGCATAAATGTGCAATAAATGCTGCTTACATGTTGGTGGTCACCAACAACTGTCTAATTGGACTTAAGGCCCACTGAGCAGGAGAGCAATCATGGATGTTACTGGAAACCTCCACAACTTCCTGGGGCTAGTACTGTGATGGGTCCTCAAAAAGAATCATCTGTCACTCTGCCAAACCAGAAAACTTCATTTCTACATTCTAAATCTTGTCTTCATATCCAATTATTTTTCATTGCTAGTAGAACCTGTTTCAATTTCTCCAAATAAAGAAGTTTGAAAATTTCACCAATAGTGCTTTGAAACAACATCCCTATGTACAACACCTTCTATATAATAGTGAGCATAAGCACATGTATGCATCCTCAGTGCAATATTGGCTAAGCAAGTATTCATCTTGCATACACTCATAACTTAAGCAAAGTGACTGATCAAACCAGAACTGTTTTAAGGTGATTTAGTATAGGTGAACAGTTTTTTAATAGAAGAAAACATTAATAGTGAATATATTTCTAGATGCTATCAGTACTGTTTGCAAATAACAGATTCAATTGCTCCAACTTAAGAGTTAACTCATTTTGACTCGGGAATTTGGATTGGAGCCCCTCAACCTAGCTTTAATTAAAGAAAAACAAATTTTATCAGAACATGGTGAAACTTCCCTTGCCTCACAAACAAAACCTTTGGAATTAATACAAGTTGAGACAAACTTTAACCCTTTGCTATTCAATAAGCTTGACTCTGAAGGATTATTCCACATTTTATTTGAAACTAATGGCAAAAACTAGGAATCATTCTTCATTGCACTGTAGGTCAGAGAACCGAAAGGAAGGTAGAATATCTGTGGCATTTGAGGGAGATAAAGAAAAGGGAAGCAAAACTTAACATCATGAAGAAAAATAAAGTTTCAATGTAAAATAATTGGTAACTAGCTTGATGTGATACACTTTCCTGTCTATAATGTTTTATTCATTTATTTCTACTGCATATTTTTTTGTTTTTGTTTGTTTGTTTTATGTAAGTTTGCTTTGGCTACATGTATGTTTGTGTACCATGTGCATGCCATGTGTTCACAAAAGGCAGAAGACAGCATCAGATAGCCTGGAGTTACAAATTGCTATAAGCTTCCACGTAGATGCTCTGATTTGAACCCAGGTCCTCTAGAAAATGGCCAGTGATCTTAACTATTGAGTCATCTCTCCAGCCCTTTGTTTTCTGTGTTTCGGCGTTTGATTGTGCTACGGTATGCATTCTTGAAGTGTAAAATTTTGAATTGTCTTTATTTTAAACAGCCAATGAATTCACAATACAATACTGTTTCTGCTAAATGCTTTGTGCTTTCAAGAATCTTTAACCAGATCCTGGATGTGCATTGAAGGTATTTTTGCATACCTGATGTACATTGCAAAGAGACTTTAGCCCACAAACTTTGAAATATCCCATGAGGCTGCAAAGAAAGGTGGCTTCCTTCCAGGCTGAGGAAAGTGAGATCATCAGATAGGAGAAATACTGTTCATTTGCATGTTTATATGTAGCCCAAGTGAAAGAATGTATGAATTATTATGTATTATTCTAGAACATTATCAGCACATCTAATGTGTAGTTGAAATTGTTTTTGTATTAAACCATGCTGTGGTTTTACTAATTTTATTAAGTATTTCAATAGTTAGAATTCCTCAAGCAACTTCAAATATATGTCAACCTAATCTCAGCTTTCTCTCTTTCCCAAGGAGCAGCTAAAATATGCTTTCTCAACTGCCTTAAAATATCTCTAAGTGAGATTTCATTACATGAACATCAGTTAGCCTTATTACCATTTCTCCACCTCTCAGGGTTACTTTTTCTGCAACTTTTCCTAATGTTATGATAGCAGTAAATTCATTTCAACTATTCATGATGACATTAACTATATCTATGTAGCACTCCCTAAAGTTCACTTTTAATTAAGATTCTTTAGGAATTAGATAATTGAGCATGAGCTCATAATGTGGCTAGTTTCCAAGAACCAACAATAGTTATGTTAGTGAACTATGTTACCTAGTAACAAGAGCACCATAGCATGTCCATAACATATTACTAAGAAATCAAAATTGTCCCAAAGTTCTCATAGGTCAGAGCATAGCAAAAAATTCAAAAATAGTTAACCTCCTCATGTGAAATGGTCCTTTTTTGCCTCCATATTCCTTTCACATATATTATCTGGATACTTTCTCTACTCCATTCTGGAAACTGCTTCTAATAGACAATGTATGGCAAAAGAATGGAAGCAGTACTACTGAACTAATTTGTTATTGTACAACTGAAGTGTAAGGTTTCTGAAACAAAATAACAAATATTATATGAGATTAATTGTGAAATAGAATAAAGAAAATAAGTATAAGTCAATAAAAGTTGTCTATAGTCCAAAGTAAGGGACCAGCTGACCAGGTTCTAAAAACTCTTATACCTTGACTCAAAATAATGAAAGGTTAACTAATACAATCACTAGGTTTAGAATTCCCGAAACTGATACAAGGGTTTAAGAAAGAGAAACTTGTGAACAGGTCAGAGGATCTGAAAGAGTCCAACATATGTGTAATTGGGTAAAGGAAAGAACTAGAGACAAAATGTTCAATAACATAAAGCAATAATTTTCAGTGTCATCCATTTGCTCCTGTGTTAATGGTTTTGTCTCCAGTTAGTGACTAATTTAGGAGACAATGGAAGGTGTGGGACATTGGACCTTATGGATGTGATTTGGAAGTTGCCCCTGGCCCCTTCCTGTCTTTGCTTCTTATCTTCCATGAGGTGAGCAGCTCTGCTTCACCACAGGCTCCCACAATGATGCTCGGCTTCACCTCAAGTCTAAAGTAAGGAATCAGCTGACCAGGTACTAAAAACTCTCATACCTTGGCTCAAAATAATTACTTCCTCCTTTGCTTTTCTGAGATATTTGTCACAGAGATAAAATGTTAACTAACACAATCAATTAGGTTTAAAAATTCTCAAACTGAATGGTAGAAACATATATTTTCAGACCAAAGTTGCTTTGTAAATATCAAGTAGAAGTGAGACAAAGTGACAGGATGCATCAAAGATTGAGAATCAGATAGAGTCCACATCTTGAAAATAGGAGAAAATTGGAGTAATGTACACAAAAGCAAGAGTTTCCTAATAGGTGATTTATAAACAAAGTTTCTGGGAACAAAACAAAACAAACCAACCCTATGGAAACTTTCTAATTTTGAGACAAAACAAACCCTAATAAAATTGTCAAACCAAAGTTCTATGCAGCAAGAACAATAATGAAATTAAACTAAACATATTTTTGGATAAAATTAAATCAGAAATCTTAGTCAGCAACAGAGTAGGCCTAAAAACTACACAGAAGAAAAAGTGAACCTTCTGTATAGAGTGAGCAGCTGACATTATAAACATAGGAATCATGGAAAGGACTGAATCATTATAGTTCTCTCTATAAAATTACTTATAACTAAATGAAAGGTTTATGTATATCTGAACTTAATAAAAACAACGTAACTGTGATGTAAGCCTTCCTAGTAGCTTTTGCTAGAGACTACATCAATACAAGACAGAAAAGAAAACTGAAAAAAAAAACCTTACAATGTACCCCTCCCACCTTCTCCAACACATTTCTTTCACTTGAACCTGGCTAGCTGAGTCATATGCACCAACTGAGAGTAAGCAAAGTTCCCGCAATCTGGCTAAAGCCATGTGGTTTCATGACCCAGTCACTTGCAATGGGCATAACATCATGTTAAGGTAAGTTATTCCAAATGTGTAATCCACATGGATGAGAGCTACAGTTCCCCAACGTGAATGTAGTAACAAGGAGACACAATTGCAGTAATTTTTAATCTCAGTCCAACATGTCTGTATTTGATTTAGATTTTCCTAACTGGGCTTACTATTATTTTTATCTTGGAATAGTTGTTTGAAATGCTTTCAATTTTCCTAAGAAATATGAGCATAAATAATATTTTCTAAGAAATGCACAGGGATCAAATAAAATTGTGTACATTTGTGTATCTATAGACTAAAACAATGATAATGGTTAGTTATGCAACTTGTTCCCCCTTTAGTCTCATTAGAGATAGGTCTTTATCATTCATCTATTTAGTCACATATCTCATTTTTATGGCCAGAGACCTGAACACTTCCATGGATATGATGATCTGTAACTGTATGGATTAAATCTGTTAATTCAAAGATGTCTTTTTCAAAGCAAACTGAGTCATGAAAGGTTGTTTATTTCTAAAATTCTAGAATTTTCTTTCTCTGGCGAAGATTTCTGGATTCTGGTAAGTGCAGAAATTCCACTGCATAAAAGACAAACCATTGCCTTGAGCTGTTTGATGTTGCTTTGGCCTGATTTGAGATCAGATCCACCACTGTCTAAACAGTCTGTATGCTGTCAGTAGGGCTGCAATCGGCTGTGACTCACTGTGTCTAGCGGTTGGCTACAGTAATACGGAAACTTGGGAGTTGGAACCTTGTGATGTCCCATATGCCTGTTGATCAACCAGGTTTCCTGTGGTCTAGACAGTGGCCTGGGGGAGGATATTTTTTTGTCAATATATATCCTCTAAGGTGTAGTATGTAAATACTGTTTATCAACATTAGTTTTTGAGATTGTCTTGAAAATCTTCAATATAATTGCTTATAAAATCTTAAGAAGTGAAAACCCTGGGTATTAAGTATGGGGTTTTTGCTAATTTCCCCCCCCATTTTTTTTATAAAGAAATTTTCTACTCACCCTACACACTACCCACAGATCTTCCCTCCTCCCTCCTCCCATCTCCCAGCCCTCCCTCCCAAGCCACCCCACATCCCCACATCCCCCAAGTCAAAGTCTCCCATGGGGAATCAGCAGAGCCAGGCACACTGAGCCTAGGCAGGTCCAAGACCCTTCCCAGTGTACCAAGGCTGCACAAGGCGCCACACAACAGACACTGGATTCCCAAAAGACTGCCCATGCACCAGGGATGAATCCTGATGCCCCTGCCTGGGTGTTCCCCAAATAGTTCGAGCCAAACAACCGTCTTCTGTATCCAGAGGGCCTAGTCTGGTGACTGGTCTAGCAAATACTCTAACTATCATCACAGAGCCTTTGTCCAGTGACTGATGGAGGCAGATGCAGAGATCCATTGCCAGGCACCAGGCTGAGCTCTGGGAATCCAATCGATGAATGAGAGGAGGGATTCTGCAGGCGGGGACATTACGGGAAGAAGTGCAGAGATGACCGGCCACACTAGTGGAAGCCCATGAACTGTAGACTAGTGGCTGTGAAGTCCCCACGGGACTGGATTTTTGCTACTTAGTGAGACACATTCTAAAAAGGACTTCATTAAATATCTGTGCTTTCATTATCTTTATTCATAAATGTTTTAGCATATTGATATAATTTGGTTAAAAGTATATAAAATGGTAAATCTTGTTATATTCACAACATAGAATATTCCTTCATGAGAGAACTGTATTCCTTAATAGGCATTGTATTGATCTAATCATCGGTTTATTAATGTTTACAGCTACTTATAAGTTATTCATCACCAGAAAACCCAGAATATAAATATAAATATTGGTTTGAAGTTATTTAGATGTAAACCATCTACTTTATAAGATGATAATTTTAAATTTCTTAGGTATTGCTGAGTAACCAGTTTACTTTACTTTCATTTAAACAGTTTTCTTTTAGGAATATCTTGTTTCTCTCAATCATAGTTCATTTTCAAGTGATGAATATCTCCCGATAGAAAACTGAACAGATTAATCTCTGTTCTCAAAAATGTAAAGTTTTCATGGGCAAGAGGAGGCTAGATGACATAGATAGATAATATAAATGAATGTAGACACACACACACACAATCAAATAATTCTTGAATTTTTATCCAGATTGCTCAGGTCACAAGACACATACAACATTGCCCTGTTTTGTATTCAATGCATCATAATTGTCTCCACTGGCATAATTAGCTTGAATTGCTGTCAGAAGTTTTGTGTTTCCCAAAATACATACAAGAAGGTAGTGGAAATTCCTGAGTACTCTCAGGGAATTCCCCTCTCATCTCCTTTAGCCAGGTCACTGCCAGGAAGGACTATCTAAAATTTTAGGAGTCAGTTGTTTCCTGGGAATTCCAATTCATTGCTTAGTGGGCATATTATCAGAAACAGAATAAGAGCATGAGGTCGCCTGTGGAGCAAATCACCACCTGAAAATGAATAGCTGTAATCAAGCCTCCAAGAAAGGTTGAAAGCTTAATGTTGGCACAATATGAAGTGTGGAAATGGGCCAGAAACTCAAAGCCTTGATACTGTCAAAAAATCCTCCTTTTAGTTTTAAAATAAAGAAACAAAAAGTGTGGACTTTCAGAGTTTAGCCCAGCATAGGGATGGGATTGATTTCATTTAAACACTTGGCATCCAAAGACTACACTAAGAGAATACTTGTGGGCTTTTATTTTTCTTTATTTCCTTCCTTTCTGCTCTCAGTAATTGTTCAACTTGTCAAAGAAAAGATTCAGCTGATCTGGTCAACATAACTACACTATTTCTATTTGTTATAATTTCTGGAGATGAAGAATGGCTTTCTTTTCATTTCCTTTTCAGACTTTAAATATTGTATTGGTTTCCAGATCAGAGGTTTTCTCTGCCGAAGAGGCTGTGCTATGTCTAATGAGCACTTATCTGTTCATCCTTCCAGGAACATCAGATAGTATTATTTTCCATTTGGGCAAAAATTGAGGTAGTTATAATATTCAAGATCAGGGAATTTTTCCTGATCTTGAATTTTCATTTATGAGGTAAGGTGTCTAAGATCAGTACTTTCACTGTTTGCTTATTTCCGTGAAGTTAACTGGCAATTAGTCACTGCTGTTTTAATAACCCCAAGGACACAGTTCATGTTTCAGCAAGTTCTCATCTTTCCCCACACGTATTTAATATCATTTAATCTGCTGGCAATAATTCTAAATATTTGATGATCTAGCACTTGTTTTCCTCTTCTTATTTCTGGGAAATTGAATTTATTTCATATTATCTTCCTTTCAGACTTTGAAACACAGAAGTCTACTTGATAATGAATTGATTTTGTTGATAAATATATGATTTATAGGGGTTACATACCTAATATTCCGTTTATAATGCCCTTCATTAAAATACAAACCTGATAGTTTCCTTAGAAATTTAGTAAGTGAATTGTGTTAAATTAAAAACAGGGTTTATGATAGACCTTTTCCTCTGCCCTGTCCTTCATCATTGGCTGTTGGGGTGGTGAGCTGTCATTTTTCTTCTGGGTTTAGAACCTATCATTGGTATCTAGAATTTACTTGACTGAGAATGTAAATAATGACTTTCAATCTTGTAATGACATGACACTTTTTGTGGGACATGGAAAGGGGTAAAGGGACTTTGTGAACAGAAAACAGCATTTGTGGTTACAAACATGGCCACAAATCCTTGGATACTTTTCCAATAATTAGTGAAGGGATTTTATTTTCTCTTGAGCCAGTTGAATGTCTCAGACAATGTAATGTAGAAGATAGACAAATTCCAGGTAATGTCATTAAGTCCATGAAATTCTGTTCTTTGCATGAATGCACTCTCTAGAAGCTTTTCTTAGATCTTTCAGGATTCTGTAGCTGAATTAAAAAAAAAAAGATTAGCTCCTAAATAATAAATGAGAAATCTCTATTTTTCACAGTCAAGTGATAGTAAACCTTGTGATCAGAGATCAACTTAGTGTGTTACCAGTTAGGAGAACTTGTTCTAATTCATAGTTTTGTCGTGTTGTCACATGGTCAGAGGATGAAAAAATCTCTGCATGAGTCTTTTTAAAGAGTGCAAGTAGTAACCTTAATCCTGGGGGAAATGGAGTCCTATTCAGGAAATCCTTTCCTATGCCTATGTAATGTGGGTACTAACTATGTTTCTTCGGTTTTGAGTTACTTTTTTGTTAAAGGTGATAGATATTGCTACCGTTTCATTCTTCTACATGTGGACATCCAATTTTCTCAGCATCCTTTGTTGAAGAGGCTTGCTTTTCTCAGGCATTTGATTTTGACATCTTTCATCAAATATTAAATAGATATAGTTACATGGATTCATGTTTAGGTCTTTGATTTTGTTCCAGTGGTCTACATGTCTGCTTTTGTGCCTGTACCATTTTGTGATTATTACTATGGATCTGAAATATATTTAAAGATCTGGAATGATAATCCCTCTAGCATTATTGTTTTTAACTAAATATTTCCTTGTTTATCTGGGGTCTTCTGGTTTGATATGAATTTGAGGTTAGTTTTTTTGTTTCTATGAAGAATATAATAAGGATTTCATCTTGAATTGCATTGACTCTGTAAATGGCTTTTGGTAAGATAATCATTTTTCTAATATTATTTCTACCAGCATGTGATCATTAGTTGTCTTTCACTTTCTAATATGTGTATCTCTTTTAGAGATTTAAAGTTTTCATTGTACAGATCCTTAACCTCCTGGTTAGGTTTCTTCCTAGATAATGTATTTTCTTTCAGACTATTGTGAATGGAGTGTGTTTGTGATCTCTTTCCCTTGACTTTTGCAAATTGATTCTGTATATTACCACATTGCTGAAATTGTTTATCATTTCTAGAAGTTTTCCAGTAGACATTTGAGATCTCTTATGTGTGACATCCTTAATAATATATCATATAATATAACAGTATCACATGGATAATATCATGCAATAAATTCATGGATCTTGGAGGAGAACATATAGTGACTACATTACTAAACTATAATTTTTAGTATTCTAAATAATTTGTCTTTATATCCATAGAGAAATATAGTTTTCATCCATCATCTAACATTCTCTTTGCAATGGAAAGGGACCACTACAGAAAATCACAACCAATCAAACTTCAGAGTTATGGAACCCAGTCCCAACTGATACACCTATAATGCAACTCCTGCACTTAGGCTTCGGGCATCATTGTAGAAGAGGAGGGAGGAATGATTGTAAGAGTCAGAAAACAGGGAGATCATGACTCCTAGAAATGTCAGAGATTAATGAAATTTCTCCAACATTGCTTCCTAAACATGGCATGAA
This sequence comes from Peromyscus eremicus, assembly GCF_949786415.1. NCBI lineage: Eukaryota > Metazoa > Chordata > Mammalia > Rodentia > Cricetidae > Peromyscus > Peromyscus eremicus. Next base: position 12,027,997 of record NC_081428.1, read on the forward strand.
TAAGGATACGAATACTAATGTGGAATGAGCAAGCCCATGAGGCCTCAGCCCTAAATAAAGAACTACAAACAACTAAGGAATGCTGAGATTGATGGAAATAGTCTTCTGTAGCCAGAAGTTTCCCTGTATTCAGCCCAGTCCACAGCCGCTCAAACCCAAGTAAACACACAGAGGCTTATATTAATTAAAAATGGACCTGCCTCGGCTCCACGTGCTGGGCTCTGCTGAATCCCCATGGGAGACCTTGATTTGGAGGATGTGGGGATGGGGGATGGCTTGGGAGGGAGGGCTGGGGAGTGGGAGGATGGAGGATCTGTGGGTGGTATGTAAGATGAGTAGAAAATTTCTTAATAAAAAAAAAATGGGAAAAAATGCTCAGCCATTAGCTCAGGCTTAGTACTGACTAGCTTTTACACTTAAACTCAACCCATTTCTGTTAATCTATATGTCACCATGTTTTCAGTGGCTTTACCTGTACCATTACATGCCGCTCCCTGGATGGCAGGCTGGCATCTCCTCACTTAATCTTCCTCTTTCTAGAATTCTCCTTGTCTGCTTATCCAGTCTATACTTCCTGCCTGGCTACTGGCCAATCAGTGTTTTATTAAACCAGTATACAAAACCATTATTATTTACTGTTTCAGCTTCAAAGCTATGGTTGTAAAGTTCAAGTAAAATACTTGCTACAAATTTTGAATATTATTTAAGTTATCACACAAAGTATGTTTCTAAGAGAACAAAACTTTAAAATATTACTGACTCATAATAAGGATAATGTGAATTGTGTTTTAATGTTGTATGTAATGTTCTACTTGTGTTAAGTTTCTCAAGTTTTGTTTACATATTAGATCCCTAAAAAGACACAAGCAAGATGGCTAAGCAGACAAAAGTACTCACTGCTGGAGACTGATGACCTGAGTTAAATTCCTGGGATCCATGAATCTGGAACCCTAGAACACAGTGTACATTAGGAATCTCAGAACTTTTATGGAGACACGGGAGAGGGAAACAGGAGAATAACCAAGAAGCTTGTGGTCCAGCTACACTAGAGTATGAAGCACAAGTGGAAGATGAGTATTGACTCCTGAAAGTTGTCCTCTGATAGTCAAGAATGCAAACTAACACACACACACACACACACACACACACACACACACACACACACACGCCATACATACAGATAGACAGATTAGATAATTGGAAAGATAGATGACAGACAGATGGATGGATAGAATATGCAAATAAACAAAAATTAAAAAAGGAGAGCAGAAAACTCTCAAAAACATCCCTAAAATAGAAAACTAAGATCTTTTACTATTCAATTTCTTTGTTTCTTTTAACTATGTATGTATCTATGTATCTATGTATCTATTTATATGTGTTTTATATCATGTATCTTGATCCCATTGATTTTTCTCCCTGTCCCTTTGCTTCTGCCCTCTGTCCCTGCACACCCTCCAAATAAAACAAAATTTGAGAGAAAAAAAAGAAAATAATAAGGGAAAATCTTAAAATCTCATCATAGAAGCTGCAGTGTGACACAGGGAGTCATTTTTTTTCCCTTTTTCCATATATCTTT